>NC_143580.1:134613701-134779071 GCF_048544385.1 Mastigoproctus giganteus
CTACGAACTAGCACCATGATTGCTACGTCTGCCAATCCATCTCCGGGATGTGCTTTTAATGCACGAGAGCCGGGATGGTTGACCAAATCGGATCATGTTCTCATTAATCCCTTCTTCCTGCTAGAAAAGAATTTGCTGAGAATTACAGCTGCCGTCTCCCACTGCTTTTGTCCGTCTAAGCGGGAAATGAAGAAGGCACACCGAGAACAAAGTTACGGACGCAAAAGACATTGTTTTCCTCTCTACCTGACACCATCCTCGATAAACGTCTCTTTGTAGGTGGTTCTCCTACGAAATTCGATCATAAGTCAGCTTAAGACCGGGATAAAATTAATACAAGGACACGTGACAACTTAAAGACACTGAAAAGACATTTTAACGCAGTTACAACGCGCATTATCTGTTTATGTTCCCCGAAATAGCCTTCCTTAATTAGTTGGAAACCAGGGATTAATCGCTAATGGAAAAGATGAGTCAAATAGTCAATTTTAAGATTATATAAATTACGAACAAACGTTCTGAAAAGAATTTAGGAGTTAGAGAGAAAATTAAGTCCTGTATTAATCAATTACAATAAAATTCCTACCCATAAAAGTATTCATTACGTCATATTGACGTGTGATGTTCGCAACAATCGTATTAACATCAGACGAGCGTGATGTTCGTAACAATGTGACGTGTGATGTTCGCAACAATGGAAACATTCAAACAGATACGCTTTCTAGTACTCATTGTTTATGTAGCTTATCTCTGCCATGCGCGCACTATTCATAACATTAATTAATTTATTCCAAACCTAGAATTCTAAAGACCCGTTAAATTACTGGGTATTTGTTTATCTCTAAACAGTTCCTGCTGAAGTAGACTGTCTCGTTATCCAGTTAATGAGCGCCATCAAGAACTAATGAGTGATATACCGAGAGATACAGGAAATAAAAACTATGTTTCTACCCTTTCCCACCCACCTATCTGTGGGCAAAAGAGGTAGAAAAAGAATTTAAAAAAGCTCGAAAAACTACGATAGGTAAAGAGCGATATTGGCTACTCAGATATCCTTGCTCGTTAAACTCAGGCAAATAGAAATCGCTTTATTATTCCAATAAGAAAGCATTATACGTCTTAATGTTCCAGCTGAGATGAAAGACAATAACCTCTCAGCTATAACCGCATTAAAATCCCATTTAAAGTCGCCAGCATCCCGTATTCCGGTAGTATTTGATTAAAACGATTATACTAACAACAGGCGACCTGCCTAATAGCGCGTGGACACATAACGAACTCCCTTCTTCTGGTATAGTTCACACACCGACAGCCAGTCAAGTCTGTCTAAGAAGAAGATTAATCATGGGTTTTAATTAAGTTAATCGCCCACTAATAGCCCGCTTTTGTTTTATTGGTAAGCTAAAATCGCCAACTAAGCCAGCTGTAAAATATCCCTTAAGAGATACAATTGGAGATAAGTACAGACCCTTTTTTTCTCCTTGCAATTTTTTTGTTATCGAAATTAATAAGACGATCGGAAAGTTCAGCTTTTTAAAGAGAGGGATAATATTATTGTGAGTGGCCTAATGGGACTTGTCATGGGATAATGTGATCCGGAAGGTGGCATTTTAAAGAAATGAGCAAATTATTAGTGTGGGGATTATTGAAGTACGCTGTTGGGACAACTTGACAGCATCACACAGTCTGTGATTCATCTCGAAGGTGTTGCGTATTCCCAGTCTTGTCGGTGAACAAAAGAAGGGAGAATATATTAAAAAGGGGTCAGGTTTCGGGTGTCAGACGATGGTCGCATGATTTTCTCCCAGAAATACAGGTTTTTCGTACAAAACATCGACCAAATAATGGACACAATTACAGACATGTACACTGACGTCTCATAATCGTAGTTGCTTTGGCACTTAATACACACCACCACTGATAAGTGGAAAATAATGAATGGTGACATGTGGAGAAGAGGAAGTTTCAGAGACGTTTTCCTCGATTTCTTTGCTACTTAAATACTACACGAACGTTCGTAATTCCGAGCATACGGTTCTTCTCCTGTGATCACCCTCGTGGCTACAATGATGCCCACAGGCGCTCAGAAACCAGACGCTTACACAGAAGCCATCTTACAACAACCAAACTTGTTCCGCAATTTGAACCCTTGCCGCCAGGTGTCCCTAGACGGTCACGCGCTTCGTCCTTCCACTGATAACCTAAAGGACCATCTTAACCACACATCTGTTGACGAAACGTATATTAACTGGACTGCTGGTGCTTGTGAAGGCTTTAATGACAGCACTCGCTATTCCCAATAATGGAACACTTTCAGTGCCACATCGGTATTTATTCCTCCCTCATTTACTATCATTACTATCAATTACCCACTCTGACCCCGGTGAGGGAGTGACCCATTGATCACGTATTCTTACCGCAGAAAAAAATAAAATAAGATTCCAGTACAGGAGAGGGGAAAAAAAACACGCCGATGACGTCACCATGTCAACGTCTCGTGAATTTCGATTTGGAGAGACAAGCAGATTCAGAATGACCGTAATTATCATGCCGTCGCATTTCTCCATGTGTTTTATGCTCAGAAGTACTCTCTTCGGAACACGCATCTTGCTAATGGTTTTAAAATCGGTTAAGACACGTGACGGAGCGTGCTATGCTACTCCCCCCCCCCCCGTTCTCTTTCCCAACCATGGTCCACCACAGGCACAGAGGAGATGAAGTTTTAAAGCGACACAGAAAACTGTTCTAATGATAGTCTTTGTGTTGGACACAAGCACGCGAGAATCCCATTTTGTTACCAGACTTCCTGAGAGACGACAGAGAAGCACACCCTACCCTGTGACTGAGCACAAACGCTTTCAACTTGTAAGCAAAGTGACTGAGAAGGAGCTTTGCTTGAAATCCATCTTGCTACCCTGTCCGTTGTCATATTACCCACTTAAGTCTTGCTTGTAACTCTTCAACCCTATCTCCGAATCAGAGTTCTTCATTTCAGTACATGTTCGTGTATGATAATGAGAACGAATTCATTACTTTAGCGTTGTATTTTCATTTGGGCTTCTTTTCTCGTTGTGACGGGAGTGTCACTTCCCCGTTTCTTTTTACTATTTTTATTAGCGTTTTCTGCACGTGTGTGTATTAAACACCCGGTTCATTTATTTTAATTTCCTTTTCACGTTAGAATCAATTACAATTATAAAAAAATTGTTCAAATTCGTACATAACAGAGCGCAGAAACAATAGTTGACGTCACAGAGTAAAAAATATTACATCACACAGCATTGTGACGTAAAACTTGGGATTTGGTACTGTTCATTGTGTCACTAATCACGAGCCGAATTTTATTATCTAACATTGTTTCAGCCAACAACGCAGAGATACTACTAACAAAGGAATTATGGTGCAAATTTTTTTATATATTGTTGCTGCAGTTTTGTCGGCAACAATGCGTATGATGCCGAAAGATGCAAAATTTTTAACTTATTGTTGCTCCAGATTTTTGTCAACAATGCATATGATGCCGAAAGATGCAAAATTTTTAATATAATATCGGTGTTTAGATAAACCATAGATAACTCTTAATAAACTACAAAGTAGTTGTTGTAGGCATCATTTGCTGTTTCTCATATTGTGCTCTGCCTTCACGACGAGTTGCCATGATATTGCACTACTTCAAATAAGTAACTCTTCACTAATAGAGAAGACTATTGTTACTTATTCTCAGTTGAGTACCACCACCCATGCCATATTGTTACTTATTCTCAGTTGAGTACCACCACCCATGCCATATTGTTACTTATTCTCAGTTGAGTACCACCACCTATGGGTGGTGGTACTCAACTGAGAATAAGTAACAATAGTCTTCTCTATTAGTGAAGAGTTACTTATTTGAAGTAGTGCAATATCATGGCAACTCGTCGTGAAGGCAGAGCACAATATGAGAAACAGCAAATGATGCCTACAACAACTACTTTGTAGTTTATTAAGAGTTATCTATGGTGTATCTAAACACCGATATTATATAGATACCAAACTCTTAAAGTATTATGCCTTGTGCATTTATTTATTTTAAAAAAAAAAAAAAATTTTTAATATATTGTTGATCCATATTTTGTCGACAACAATGCATATGATGCCAAAAGAAAACAGGAGGGAAAAGAATTATTTATTGAATGAGTATACGAGGTCCGAAAATAAAGTAACCAGTCTAATTTCATAAGAGAAACAAAACATTTAATCTTTAAAATATTGATGTGCTGCGTTTGCCGTGCGCCCTGATCTTGTCCCATTTGATTGTTTCACGTTCCCAAATCATGAAAGTTTCTTGAGAGGATCTCATTCTGTACCAATCGAAGACGTACTTTGATAACATTAAATAATCGAGGGATATCAGTGGGGGGGATAACCATTTAGGTGTTCATTTTACTTTTCCAAGACACTAAAATTCTCAATCTACAAGATTCAGCTTTCTTCTTTACATACCAAGCGAGTTCCTTTTGATCAGAACCTGAGACAAATTCGATGAGATGGATTGATTAATATAATCGTAAGAACTAATAAAAATCCATTACCTTTCACAGTGGCGATATGTCTAGGTTTGCTCATTTCCTTAGATGAACATTGGCTGCTCGTGCCCACCCAGAGGCCTAATATGTGCTAGTGTTAATAATTCCTGGGCCGTGTCTTTATAATATATGGAGATTCATTGTGTTATAATTTTTCCGGCGGCAGCTGTGAAATACCGCGGGACTGGCGCTTCAATAACCATCTGTCAGTGACAGCCGAAGCTATTAGGGAAAAGTCTGAGCGGTCCCAGAAGTCATCAGAATGTTGATGATAAAAGAAGCTATGAACTTTCAACAAGGATTTTGTGTGATGGCATCAATTTCCGCAAGTTATCGCCGTAATGTCTGTGATGGATCTATGATTGCACTTACCTAATATAAGTGTCGTGGATCTGTTAGCTCGGTAGGGTCCGCAGAATAAAGATTCTTTCCGAAGATAAATGTTTTTATAAAAGGGACTTGGGGGCATCTCCCGGCACGAGACAAACCACCAGCTATCGTGACAGACACTCCATCTCCTATTCACTGATTGTGTTTTATGAGGTAATAACTCCTTCCTACAGACCAGCAAATTTTCAACCAAATAAATTTTTCCTTCTTTTTTTTTCCCTTTCCTTTTTTCTCTCCTGTCATCCGAATCTACCGAGTGACGGCAGAGATAAAAAGCGTACAACGCCCGAAGACTTGTACCTTACTTAATTGTAACATCTGGTAACAGCTTACTCAGATCAACTACGAACACGGAGAAACATAATCCTCGCAGATAACGGCACTCCATTTCCTATCGCCAACTCACGAGGCTTTTAGACTACCCTTTCTCGTGAATTCTCTGCAAAGAATCAACGCAGTTTATAGACTGTCCGAATCTTAACTAAACCATACCAACTAGTAAGCACATTACATCGAAAACACAGTTTTTTGGCAAAAATCACTTATCTTTAGAATAAAAGCATTCTACATTTAATGGCACCGTGGTCAGAGAACATTTTCCGTTATTGAAAGCGAGCTTATGATCATTCTAGTTCTCAGACTAGTTTCACCTTAATAACCTTTGTGTTTACAGCCTTATCCACCCCAAATTTAGAGTAGAGTTTATGAGAGAAGCGATCCTAGGGTATTCCAATGTGAATGTTTTTATTTCGATCGGCCATTTTGTTTCAATATGGCTGACCACTCAAACCACAAACATAGCTACTCTTTCATGTGTTTGCACTTCTTTAACGTACCGATATCAGCTAACTTTATAAGGGAGGGGAGCAGCTATACGATATTGCGAAGGATATTTTTTTTTTTTTTTTTTTTGAGACATTCCAGTTCTACTTATGTAAAATTGGTTAAAGTACGACATAATCGTATTCTATCCTCATACAGTCAACAACACTTGTTTTGTTTCTTCTTTTCGGTTTTCAGCGTGTCGATCTCGGGACGTCAGACTTTTCTCTGGGCACGCCGGTTTTCTCGACCTTGAACAGATTTCATTATGCAATTTAGAGAGACAAAGAGACATTATAATGTTAGGATTCAAGTAGAAACGTAGAGTTTAAAACGCCAAACATTTCATTTCAACCCCTTAACCAAGACCGTATAAAACTCCCCGAGAACCATTTCAATAAATAAAAAGGTGGCAGCGGTTGTCTGTAAATTGCGTGTGTTCTGTGGTCGATTTTCTGTTTGCTGGACGAAAAACCCGAGTTTCCGGGATAAGAAAACCATGTTATCCTCTCCTGACACCGGCTAACTCGGCCACGTTGTGAAAAAGACCGTAAAAATTCCTCGTGTCATCAATGGGACTCGAATTCAGGTCTTTTCCACTCGGTATGGAGAGGACGACGATTCTACCGTGTTACCCACCAAGGCTCTAAGGAGCCTACTCAATCACAGTGCGCATGGTCGCCTCTTTCCAAAGGTCGAGGTCAAATTTGGATCGAAAACTGTTTGATTGTTTAGTATTTCCGCTGAGACTATTAAGGCCACGAGGCGTCAGCATATCTCGTGTGTAAACTACCTGCATTATATGGTCGGATGTCCTAACGGGATGAAAAACTCCAGTTTTCGGGTGGCAGAAACATTCAGTCCTCGTCCACGATGTAAAAGACCACACAGAAATTCCCAGTCTAGGTGGATCGAACCCCGGCCTTTTGACACAAAGAAGAACGATCGTTACCCAGTGAGGGTGGACATTAAAAGACTAACTAATATTATTGTATTTTTTTTTTCCCCAACTGAGTTGGGTAATAAATTTCCCTTAGACATGATTGAACTTGTATGCAACAGTTCCTGCTCTCAGTTGTTATCAGATTTCGTAACTGGGCACATTCTTAAAGTACAAATTTCGCCTCTGAAATGGATTGTGCTTGACAGATAAAAACATCTGGTAAAAAAAAAGAGTATCAAATTAAGTGCAAACTTGATAGAAAACATAATGTATTAACGTTGCGCATTCGATCAGATGGTTATGCACAGAAAAATATGTTTGTAATTATTCCTTTAATCGCTAAAAATCCAATTATATCAAGCTTCGCTTCTTTCTCCCTTTTTTTCAGTATTTTTAATATCAAAACAACTTTGTAAAAAGTAACCAAACAAAGAAAGCATAATAGCACACTCGGGCTTATCAAATTACACATCTCCATTATTCTGTACGACAACTTAATTCTTTTCGGCACACAGAATTATGCGAGTTTTTAAGAACAGGAAAAAAAAAAACTAAGCTCACTGACATTTAAAAGACTCCCTTCTCACTGCGTCAATCCCTGGGAGTAACTGCGGCAGATAGATATTTGAAATAACACACATCCAACGTTTTCTATCACCCTCCCCCTCCAAAAACCCCTTCCCTTTTCTTTTCTGCTTTGTATTTGCGCGTATTATTTCATTAGGCAACCTCTTCCCTGGCTTAGCGATGTATTTAATGAAGCGCACAGAAGACTGGAGACTGGAGATACCTCCTGTCATTTTTCTACTTTCATAATGGAACCCCAATTTGACAAAGGCCCTAGCAGCATTGAAAGGGGATTAAAATATAATTGGTTGAGACAGTGGAGTTCACCGAATGCTCGATGTACCAGCTTGGGGTAAAAGGGTGGGGAGTAAGGTTTGATGGGGGGAGGAGAGAAGCTCATGGTAATTTGCTGATCTTCTTTAGCGAGACTTATCGGCCATTTCAGAAGGGCACACAAGATTTGTCTCCACAGCGATGTCTGTGATCATTTAATGATTTTTTCAAAAAGAATTCTTCAGTTTTTATCTTGTGTCCTTTGGCGCGGAAGAATTTCCAAGTTTATGTTCAGTGTTAATATCAAGGTTACATGATTACATTGGATCCGTATGGCAGCTCAGCAAACCAACCGACGGTAAATCAAGAGTGATAATTAAATATGTTACTGCTGCCCTTTAGGGACTGTTTTTGCCCGGTCTTTCTCTTTAATGAGTTATTACAGTTTTTTCTCGGGTATTCACAGCGAAAAGAGATGCGTTTCTTTCTGTAAGGTAAGGAAAATTAATTAACCTGATTAGATTTGTGTTAAACAAGTCGGAATTCGACTAATGCAGTTTCGCCCTTTTTTGCTCTGAAACGAGAAGTGATAAAGACACTAAATTTGAATACCCGTACTGCAGAAAATAACTGCAATTGATTGAAACAATAAATGAGTTTAGGATTTAAACTTTTCAGACAGAAGTAAGACAATGACTGAATCGTGCGATGAACAAAACTGAGCCTTTTTTTTTAACTGTGTTTTTCACATCGGACGATGGGCAAACAAAGCTAAATGATCCTTAAAAAACGGACGTAAAAGAAAACAGATTAACAAATGACCGACTGAATTTTACAATATGGAATTGCAAATAATCTTCGATGGTAAAGGCCAAGAACAAGACTGTTCTTTTTATTTTTATACTGTTAGAATTTAGTCAATGTTTATTGTGGCTTTAAGGAAGATCGTAGAAAAGACTAAAAGAAGCCTTCGGCAATGATTGTACATTCTTGATTACTTGAGCATCAAAAAAGCTGAAGAATGTAAATACCAAAAAGGGTTTACTGTAAATTTGTGTTGAAAGAATCAAGGTACGGTTATAAGCCCGATGGTTATAGAAGTTGGAATGGGTTTGACTGGCGTCAGAAAATGAACACTAGATGAGTGACCCATCTCAAATATTTACTACAAAAATTAGGTACACACTTAACGCCAATTGCAAAAGAAATCAACATTCCAGAAGATATTCAGAGTGGAAATGGTTCCAACTTCCTCCTTGCACAGGAGGATGAAAAGGACAGAATTCCAGTGTGGTATATTTAAAAGCATCAATAAAGACATCAACTGTAGAAGGAACCAGCGTCTTTCCTTTAGTATAGCTACGCTTTCCAACCAACTTATGAGTTGTTTGGAATGTCTTCCATAAAAGACTTCCATATCGAAGCCGGAATCCTAACGTGGTAAAAATGGACTTCGTACATTGGTCCGAGAATTCAGTTTCTTTCCATTAAAATAAATTGATATAGATTTCCCTTTAATCAGCGTGCAGCTGCAAATAAAACAAATTATGGGCAAGGTGGCTCAAGAATTAATTAATCAATCATCATTGCATAAAATGATGTCAAATTGCCTTGGAGTATATCCCAACTGATGACGTTAACAATGGCTGGTTTAGCATTCAGAGATACTCCCCTATTCACCAAATGATCAAAGTTTTTAAAGATTTCGGAGGCGCTAAAATTCTTACACACCACTGTATGTAAGACCATAAGACAGCGGAAGACAAAAGAGAGACGAGAAAAATTAGATGGTCACTGTATGCATAAAACTCTCTCAGTAAGTACAGGAGAAACACCCAGGATGATTACCACAGGCAGGGCATTGCAACGGGATGGTTTTAAGGGACGAACTAGGGGTGTAAACCCATGATTCCAAAGAATGCTCTGAAATGAGTACAATAATGCCTGCCTCGAAAAAAATGGACTTTGCAGGAGTGGAAGGTCTCTAGGTAGGGTGTTTAATCACGGTAAACGCTGTTTTAATCTGGCGGAAGAATACGTTTTTCACGAAAACCAGGAGAATGCTTCTATACAAACTTCATCATCCCAACTGTGAGGTACAGTGGTGGAAGGATGATGGTGTGGGGATATTTATCGCTGTACGGAATTAGACCGTTGATTTTTGTAGACAATACAGTGAATGGACTGCCTTGCCGTGTCATTCTAGACAATACTGCACTCTTCCTGAGTTTTTTGGAATTTTAAACAAAGGACTATGTAGGCTTCAACAGTGCAATACTCCCTGTCACAAAGCGCAGCAATCTGGCTTTTGCAGAAAATGTGCTACCACTGGAACAGCCGGCACAAAGTTCTGATCTTAACCACACTGAACATCAGTGGAATGATTTAAAAAAACCTGTGGGAAATCGATAATGGTAGCCAACTTTATAAACTGCGTCAAGCAGTTTCCTTAATGAGGAATAACAGAATGTTTCCATTGAAATTTGTAAATAAAATGGTAGAAAATTTGCATCTTAGGCTATCTACTGTAATAAACGTCAGACGTAAACCATATTAAATTTGTATTTCAATAACTTATATGAATGTCTATCGAATATCATATGAATGTTATCAAAAGTATTGGGACACCAATACTTTTATTAACATAGTGTTTGTTGTCCATCATTGGATGAGCAGACCACAACGTACAATTAAGAAACACATTAAACGACTGTAAGAAGAGGCATCGAGCTACCTCTGTAAAAATCCGAGCTTCAAGCGCAAGGTGGAAAAATCAAAAAGAAGAAGAATTAATTTCAAGGTGGAAATCCTTTGACCTTTGGGATGACCAGAGAGGCATGTTTGGGGTCTACTACTACGAGATTAGTACTCGTGTGTACTTTGTAAATACTAGAAGTGTGTGTAGCGTGTTGTTTTGTGTTATAGTAGTGTTTTGTCCTGCTATTCTTCTGGATTTTCGCCGCAGGTCTCCTAGTGGGACTCTACGTTGCTCGCCACCACCATGCCAGGCAGTCCATTATCTCTGGCTACTCTCTGCCAGGGCAACCGAGTTTCCTGAAGAATACTAAATAAAAATAATTAAAAAAAACAAACGTCCAGTGATAAGCACTGGTCGTCCCTGGATGTCCAACAATTGTTATACAAGGATCTTCAAAAGTTATCTACCTCGGTAATAAAGAAACGCCATTTTTTTTCTCAATATCTCCTTGAGTTCAACATGCATGTCAAAGAGAAATACAAAGTCATCTTTGTCCTGGTTCCTGAAAAAGCTGTTTACAACTTCCTTGAGATCATCACCTGAAATAAATTTCTGAAGAAGAAATAATCATTGGCGACCAAGTCTGAACTGTAAGGCGGGTGGTTTGACTCATGGAATTTGCAATCTCTGGTAACAGCAATACTCCTGTATGCAAGTCCCCTGCACACTACAGCTTCAAGACTATGTCTTGTACCAATAACCCCTCTCTCTCTCTCTCTCTCTCTCTCTCCTTTTAAATTTTTGACAACAGCAATATAGGCATCTTCAGCGAATTTTCTTAAGTGAAATTCAATCTATTAAAAAGTGTTCTTCCAACAATAAAAAAAATGGTGGCTGCGATTTACCCAGAGGAGAAGTGAATGTTGAGTTACGAATTTTTTGGACAATGACAAACCATGGTATCTTCATTGCACGGATTCCTGTTCTGTTTCCGAATCCCAGTGATGAATCCACGTTTCATCACCAATTACAATTCTTCTCAGAAACACTTCTGGATCTACGTTATGCGTGTCTATATTTTGCACAGAGATTTGAGCCCTACACTGTTTCTAAAGAGGTGTGAGCATTCTTGGCACCAAAAGATTGGCCAAATACTCATGGAAGATGGTCAGTACCTGCCGTCAGAAATATTACATTCTCTAGCAATCGCAGACACTTTAACAAATCTATCCTGACATCCATGTTTTCCTTTCGATTGACAACTTTAAATTAAAATAACCTAGCAGATTAAATACTAAAATGTATTATTACATAATTTACTGTTTAATAATAGGACAATAAACCATCTAAAATATCGAATATCTGTTTTAAATTCCCACCAACAAAAAGAAAGAAAAAGAACGAAACTTTTTTGTGGTTTCTTGTAGACATTTGGGAAAAGGAAGTGACAACTTAATGAAATGTTCGCTCCGTGCAGTCAATAATAATTTCAGTAGACTTCCGAGCCACACTGACTAAAAACAACCAGCAAGAAAGATCAAAGACATTTGCGTTGCACTCGATTTTCTGGCCTAACGGTAAACTTTGTTTGCCAGCCACCTTAATTGCCAAAGCAATGTGTGTTAATGTAATTGTTGTTGACAAAAGTTTTCTTCTGTCCTGCAGAGTGCGTGCGTGACGATGTATTTTATTTATTATGTGGAAACTTCTTTCATTGCGGATGAACAGAAAATTTTTCAGCTTTTTACTTCATTAAGGATAAACTGAATCAGTCATTAATCGAGTTTTCCCCGTTTAGAATGTGGTACACAAATATTGGAGTTGACTTATGGAAGAGAAAAAATAAAATTAGATTTTTATATTCCATTGGAATATAAAACACGAATGGGTTGACTGGTGAGGCAAACATCCCTTGTCAATTACCCCAGTAACGATAACCACTCGTTTAACAACGCGTTAAACTGGAGTTAATTATCATCGGAAGGAGTAACTTGAGTTGAGTCAAATTAAGAATGACCGCTTGATGATAAGGAACCTTCTCGTCTAGATACCCGTTTAAGGGTGATACCCTTACTTAAATGGATTCAATTGATACGTAACCTCAGAGACTTCCTAACGTAGAATCTTCTATTTTTCGACCTCCTTTGTATTTCAAAATCTCTTTGCCCCATTTTGTGGAATTCATTTCTTGTCTGCAATGTCCTTTTAAATCAAAAAATCGCCTCTAAGCCTTTTGATGTTTCTTTTCTTAAATCCTGACCTTCTACAACATCTGAAACAGTGAGGGCATATTTTCTAGTTGATTTAATGGTCATAACTCAAGCTGACCTTCATTTTTCAAATTGGTAGGGATGTTGATAGATTTGCTACCACTAATGATCCAGCACAACCTGTTTACTTAAATTACTGCACTAAATCCGTCGAACTTCGCCCTCGTGGTAGCACGGTGGTTATCATTATCCTCTTGCACCTAGTAGGGAAGATCTGGGAAGCTTTTTTCACAAAGTTTCTGAGCTAGTTGGCCTCAGGCAATAGTTGCAGTTTTTTTTTTCTCCCGGACACTCCGATTTTAAATCCAACAAACAGCGAAGTTGCTCTGGCGCTTGACACGATCTAATATAACCTTATAACTTCAAAGTATATCGAGACATTAGCTTTCTCCACTAGGTAACTTGAAGAGTAACGTGGTTCGGTCCATCCTCCAAAAGAACTCCCCACAATCATTCTCTGCTCCATTGTTTTGAGAATTATAAAAATACTAGTTGAGACAATCATTTCATTTCTCTTACTATTTTTGTTCGCTAAACTAGGATTATACCACTCCTTTTTCTAACATTCACTCTATTCTCCTCAGCAAAACCATTCCTCTATGAAGGAAAGCTTGCATTCCTCATTCCAAAACATCAGCCGTGTTTTCTAATTTTCAGTCGAAGTCCCTCCACCCAATCTAAACCAGAACAGGCCAACTAATCAATAATTCTGTCCCTTTCTTCTAAAACCAGCCAGAACTTGCGATTCAATAAGCAAACATCTATTCGGAGTTGAAGTCTAAACTCACCAACTTTTCTTCATCAGTCATTTCCTACTCATCTCTCATCTGGAATAATTTTTCCTTTGTAAATATTTCCTTAAAATTATAGCCAATAGATACTCAAGTCCAACATAAAAAAGTTTCTTCACATTTCCCAACCCATCCACAGTAGTATAGTAATTCAGATTTAAATAATCCACGCTTGGATAATCATTAAAAAAAAAGTTTCACCAACTTTTAAAAGCCGCATAGTTCACAGATTCTTTTGGAATTCGTTTTACGAATTCATCCGCGTGCTTAACGTGTTGTTATCTACGGGCAGTATCTCAAAGAAGTACCACCTAAGAAGAAGTTATAAACCAAAAAGGCGCAGTCATCGTCGAAGGTGAAGGAACTCGTACAAAGAACAAAGAGATCCCTTAGGATGAGCCTATTAGGCCTACAACTTAAGAGCATTGTTTATAGGTTTAAGTTGGACATTGAACAGATCGGGTCTCTTGTGCTTGAGCTTATCGCTGTCAAAAAAGGACTGCATATTATCTTCAGGTTTGACCCATTTTAACATACCATCTTTCCATACAATGGAAAGTAGTGTGCTTGGGCGCATACGCTGACGGTAATTTTCGGGATAGCGTTGTAAAAACAATAAGCTTCCGTTGTTGTCTTGGAGAAGTTGTCTCCAGAGCACACAAGGAAGAGGGAAAAAAAAGATAAATGGATATTTTCACGGTGCATTTGTTGTGAAAAAGGCTCTGTAAAAGGAACATTAGTAATTAATCTTAATACAGACATCCAAAGACACTAAGAGCGAGTAAGAATGGCCGTTCTATAGCCATTGAAGAAAATAAACAAGAGCAACATTCCCTGGCTGCTGTTCCCATCCACTTAATTTAAAAAAAAAAAGAAAGAAGGAACCTACATAAGTAAAATAACTTTACATTAAACACGCATCTTTAAATTTTCCTCTTTTTCTTCTTGTTCCTTTTGCATCATTTCAAGACATCATAAGAGCCTTACCGGGGCTACCGATAGAAACTCATTAAGTTCGCTTTTAACAGGTCTCTTTGGAGTGAAGGTAGTTTTCAGCTCATCTTTCACCGAAGGTGTCAGCAAGCATGACCACCGTATATTTCTCATGTTTAAACTTACTAAGCGAGACTTCTGCTCAAATCGGCACCTTCGATGAAGATTTTCTCACTGGGATGCCAATTTGGGATTAAATTCGATAGTGAATCGTTACCATTTGCTCTTCGCAGTCGCATTAGCGGGAAACAGTGACAAATTTTACTGATGGGGGCTTTCCTTTGTGCCCGAATGCACCCAGCATCTGCCTCCAATGTTTTCCTCCGCCTATAATCTTTGCTATTTGATAGCGGCTATTAATTTTGATTTGACGAATTCGAGAGCTCCGAATGTACCATGACAATTCTCCTCCCTTCCCCCCCTCCCTGGAGAAGGGGCGATGGTGTCTCGGAGGATACTAAGCGTTCACTTACGAATGCTAGTACGGATCTCTGTTCATTATGAGGGTACTGGGAACTTGGGGAGGTTTGGGGGGGGAGGGGTAAAAGATTCTGTCCTGTTCCCTGCTTATTACTTTTTCTCCATTAGGTGACCGTTAGTCATTTTTACTGTCGACATCCCTCTTTAAGAATACAGAAGGGAGTACATGCATTTTCTTTTCTTATTTCGCAAGGGGAGGAAGTTAATATACACAAAATGTCACGCGCATTTTCTGCAGCATTTTTCTCCGGAATGATGCCCGAAGAAAGCACGAGTTTTTTCCCTCGGTGGAAAAGTGACTCGCGAATAATGGGGGTGTTTATAAATCCCCAAGGAACTGAGCTACTATCTAGTACAATATTTAATCCTTTTTCTCCAACTCGAACTTCTTTTCTGCTTTAAATATTCTTCGACGGTGGAAGCAGGTAAGATCTACGAGAGGCCGAAATTGGGTCCATAGTACGACCCCCGAAAGTGCATTTGTCTCTACTCTTTGTGTATTCGATGGTCGGTTTGCCTGGATGCAAAATCCGAGGAGTCCCCGAGAGAAAAATCCCTCACTCGAGACTGACTAACGCTACGAATAGCCCGTGATTAATCCTCCTGTACCATCTATAATTGTTCTTTTTCAACCAACAGAGTGTCATGGTTCTGTTGCATTTGATGACTCCAATGTTCATATCACTAACAAATGTCCGGGTATAGCCACAACTTTCTTGGTAATGATGTTTGGTTCCTTGGAACTTTTCCCATCTCTTGTACGCTTGCTAAGTCATTATGAATTCAGCAAGTGTGATAAGATTTCTCATCACCATTTTCAAAGAGTTGCTAACCATGCGGCCAGAACTTGATCAGTACTACCATCTACTGATGGAATGTACACGCATAAAGTTTTCACCAGTAGTTCCTTCGACTAACGTCTTCTCTGTAATGACCGATGGAATTCCGGTTATTTTCCTTGAGTATTATTATGATTTATTTTAGAACAAAACAGAGTGACATAGCTAATAAAATGAAATAAGCAGTTGAGCACTCCTTCCAGAACAGCAAGTGGTGCAAACATCTGGTTTGAGGAACATTAAGTCCAACAACTTGTCTGGCTGACCCAGGTATAGAACTGAATCCGAGTAGACACATTTTTAGAATAAATTGCAATGCCGGATCGGGCGTCTCTCTTCTACAGCTAAACTGGAGACCGCAACGAAGGAGGACTGAAATTAAATTCCAGTTCCAAGAAGGATCGGCGAGCCAGAGAGGTGAGCCTATATCTTAATTTGTTCATTAAATCTCGAGGTTGAAAAAACACCAGAAGTTAACGAGCAAATTATGGTGTTTGTATATTTTTGGTAGGGTAGTGTAGTGTATGTTTCTGTAAATATACATTTTAAGCATATATGTTGGATGAAAAATCAAGACTACTTCGGGATGAAACGCTACACCTCCACCTGAGACGGACTAAGTGCAGTACCGAGTGTGTTGGAATGAGATCTGAACCCAAACACATCCAAATGAGTGACAAACGGCGAAACGACCATAATGTCACCAAGCTGTGTTACAATCCCATTACTGACAGGAGGAAAACCAGCTGACAACGACTACAGAATCAATCTCTGGTGCCAGTTAGCAGCCTACCAGACCGTTCATTAATATCTGCGTACACCAGTCTGCACTTGCTCTAACCAGTTTTAATTAGGGGGACACCGCCGGACACGTGAAAGATTTATAGTATTATGTACTAATTGAAAACCTCAGCACATCCTCACAGAGATAATTACGCACTCGTGTGTCCTTAAAAAGTTTTGAGCTTTCCGACAGATAATCTTGATTCCCTACTGGATGAAGAGGGGGGAGGGGGAAGAGGAGGAATTTTTATACTGAAAGGGGAAGCTGGATCAGAAGAGATTGGAAATATATAAAAATAGAAACACGCCGTTATTGTGCAACAACATTAAGGAGGTATAAAAAAAAGTGGCTCTATCTCAAGCACGTGCATGATCATCCTCTTTTTTTTTTTTTTCCTTTTCTTTTTTTTCGCGCAGTTCTCCGGAATATTTGCTCGGAGCATCTCAGACGATCATCGACGAGTTCCTATTGCGCTCTCCCCTACGTTTTGTCACTAACAAAGCTTCCTGTATCGATTACTTCTTCGTGTATTTTGACCACATCCGCTTCATTTCCCTTTATTCTGCACGCGGGAATAAACACCACCTCGTGTTATAAGAGGGCTGGAGCACGTGAAAGGCACAGCGAAGCGAAAGAGTTCTCTCATTAGGAAACGACCTGCTCTGCACAGTGTGTGTGTGTGTAAACTCTTCGCCGAGGGCGTTGTCTTCAGCGTTAAAAGTAGCTGGGGGTGGGGGGCAAGACGTGACTACATGAAAAGACTAACTTTGTGCTCTACGCCTGTCTGCTTTGCCGTGCCTTTTCTGCCGTAACAGCCTCATCGCCAGAGAATCAGGTTGGGGGGAGGAGGGGAAAGGGGGAATGACATTCTAATATGCTGGAAAAACACTAGAATACACCCATGTTCTGAACGCCAAGAGCTGTTTTGTTGTTGCCCTGCTCTCCTCGTATCCCCTTATTAATTATACACCGAGTGGGTGGAAATGTCCAGAGGGAGGATATGCACGCTAATAGGGTGTAAAAACCGGCGTTCACATAGCTTAGCGCGGAGATTTGAAATCCGGATCGAAGTGCCAGTAGCAATCTCTTTGGAGTTACCTTTAATGGGCTTTGACTCGCATTTAAAAGCTATTTGAAGAAAGTGGAGTTTTTAATTTCGCCTATTAAGCTGTCAGATGATGATGGATTATATTAATTAAGATTACCTGCCTGCCTACCTGGACGCCGGCAGATTTCCAGTTATGTGGTAAAGTTTGCCACTTCTCCCTGAACAACCACACGTGGCCAACTAACTAACTTGTCAACACCTGCTTATATCATCCCTGAACACCGAAGAGAAGCCAGCCAAGTTCGCGTATTTGTTGGATCCATCGTTCATTAACATATTTATGGCCGCTTCGAACGTGCCCACAACCGATATGAGTTTATTTCAAAGTATTTAACGTCTATAAAATGTTTTTACAGCGCAAAATTTTTGTTTAATTAAAAATTTAGTTTTGCTTTAAAAGAGCTAGATTGCGTACCTTTTGAAATCGGTTTCATATTTATTAACATATTGTAGGAAAAGGAAACTGGGGATTTTTAAGTCATTTGCAAAATACGATTTTATCTTATATGCTGAATAGAATAAACAGAAATCGGATGATTTAGATCAAAACGTATGATCTAAGTCATCCGATTTAGTTCATATATTGTAAAGCCTAAATATCTTGCAGCACCGCTTAATTGCGGCCAACCGGAAACTCCCCTTACTCGTCCAACATCACAAGGAGATGGACCAGGCAGTAGAGAATATTGGGTCCTCTGGTTGGAGCGAACCCTGGCGTAGCCAAAGCTTTCCAGGGAGGGCCCCCTGAAAAAAAAAATAATAAAATAAAATATACTCCGGACGTTTTTGTTGGAAGAAGAGTGGGGGATGACAATTTGAATATGGAGAAAAGGTGAATATAAAGACGATAGATGACAGGAAGACTTCCTCCAGGAAATAGGAAGTTAAAGGGACAGAGAGGTACCCCTGTGGAGGAGCCCATCCTCAACGGGTGGAGGGACTGTTAAGAGCAGCAAAAGATTTCTGGTGGTAGAGCCCAACAGGCGAAATATGGGAATGAGAGGTGAGGGGAATGGTGGAGGTTCAGAGGGGAATAAAGTCATGGTCATTGCCCTCTGGGAGGGAAGGAGATCGCCGCTATGGTTACAGCTAGCATAATGTAAGTTGGAACTTGCAATGGCCGGTCTGTCCTCTTTCGGCAATAACCGTAATTGTGGTCTACTCAGTAAACGAGAATTCGCAGCGCCACCTGCTGATAAAACGGATTTGCTTCCTTTTTAGATAAAGGGAACAAATTTTAGGAATCAAAATTTTCCGTCACAGCTGCAGCTTTACCCAGACACAAAAAAAAAAAGTCTCCCGCACGACCTTATTGATCTAAAGGTCGTATTATCTAAGCTTAAGGGAGCACATGGCGAAGTTCTCCTCCCACTACAAGAGCTTCGTCTACAGTAGGCGCTACTACTGATGACATTGCTAGACCCTCCTCCAGAATAAAACTACGTAATGTGTGTGCATTTGCTGCAGTAATGATCCAATAGCTTATTCACTTCTCAGGACATCCCTCCTCTTGTTGTCCATGACGTGCTTAAGTACCCCTCGCTGGGCTACAACGATCGCAGCGAGATGAGTCGCAAACTGCTCCCCCCCTCCCCCCCATACACACTTATCAAGGCTTGGATGTTGTGGAAATAATTGAGTTAAGATAGACGTTAAGCTCCTCCGAGTGGAGTACGTACGGACACAAATTCGGACTTCATCTCACGTTCTGTTGCGTCACCCTTCGATACTCCGAAACTAAGCACACATAACGCATGTAGTTTTCAAATGAATCTAATCAAAATGAAGTAATCCGCTTGGAACGGTCCGATTTACAGTAGATGATGGAGATGAGCTGTGGTGTTATACAGTTTCTGGAGGTAGATTTACCCCTGGACAGTGTCGGCGATATGTTCCAAAAGTTTCGGCGTAAAGGGATTTCAGTTTAGTTATTCGTAATTATAGTCAGAATGTTTGACTACATTTGTCAGCTTGCCCGAATAAATCTGCTTTGCTTATTCGAGCAAACAGACAAAATCAGCCAATGACTGCTGCTGGAGCTTCGTTTAGATCCAATTATCCTCTAATCTGTTGGTTCTGCTGAAGAGCTTTTTTCAGATTTTTCGAGCATACCAGAAATACGCTGTTACACACACGACAGTAATTCTTCAGTAAAGCCACCCTCGTTTTTAAGCATCTGCTCTCTTTTCAGATGGAAGCTGAAGGATGCCAGAGTGAGTGAGAGAGTGAGAGAGAGAGAGAGAGTATCGAAAAGGAGACTTCCCTGAAAGAGAGCTTATTATAATTTTAACCGAGTACATTTACGAAACTAATATTTGAAAACAGATCTTGGAAATCTTCTATAAAAAAATTTGTCTGTTGTTCAGTTGATCGCGAAGGGTCAGCTTTTGCCGCCTTAATTTCCAACCAATGACTAGGAGGAGGATAGAATTTGAGATAGACTTCTCTTTACAATTGAAATAGTCGGACAAATGAGCAGACTGGTATTTTTGGCTTATACACGTTCAAACCATTGAAAGCTTGCATTTGTTTTACAAGATGCCAGGACTGTCCATGTAGTCAGATCAGTGGACTCGAGTTAACGGGAAATGGGTTGGCGAGTCATAAACAGATGTGAACCAGACTGCTTAGGGGTGGTGAAAGGTTTATATGTGGCAATACAGTTTGTCAGCTGGATGAGGCCGAGTTCAATGTAAGATTGGGATGCAGACCGGCTTCACGTCAACCGCTTCCATAGTTGGTGATAGCGAGTGCTAACCGAAGGCGAGATATTCCTCTGGAGGCTGGCTGCCACAGTGACAGAAGGTCAAATTGAGACAGCTCGCAAAGGAACGATTCTATCGTGGAGTTTGAAATGGCAGTGATCTCAGCTATAGAAATAACTTGGGCCAGTCACAACCCCAGCTCCAGAACACATGCACATAGATAGATACGAACCAGTAGCCTCATCTCCTCCGCTGTTGTACTACGATAAAGCTCAGCTAAGGGGAGGTGAAGCCAACTTCTGTACAGTGAAGATAAATTCTCAGGAGAGGCTATTTCGATGCAATCCAAAACTGATTAAGGTAAGAATGGATAAAGTTTCTGTTTATTAAGGTTATTTTTATTTCTTGTGAGCACCTGTGTGTGTGTGTTTTTTTTTTTCTTGCTCAAGTTGTTCATCAAATGTGTTGCTCATGAAAAATTGAGCATCTGTTTCGCTAGAAAGATAATCATGGATGAATATTAAAGGAGGTATATCATAACAGAATGCATTGATAAAATATTTACGCTGTGTAATGATACAGAGAGGGTGAATTTGTGGGGTATATGGTGTATATTATCTTGTATTGGAAGAATGGGTTTCTTGTATAAAATAACAAGTTATAATAATTATCCAGGTTTGACGAAATCATGTAAAAATGTTCCGCATTAATATTTTTCTTTATTGATCATTCAGAACTGTAATCACTTTTTGCCTAAATACTCGTTCTTAATAAAAAAAAAACAATTTATTAAGACCTGCTAATTAAATATTAGATGCTGTTCACCTAATATTTCCATATTCTATGAATATATTTGTTTACACAACTCCAGTATGCCTTTGGGAACAGCAGAAGCAACGAATAACCAAGAAAAACCGTACGTTATTTCCAACCTGCATTCTACATAAACTGTTTGCTTCTGTAGTACACCAAAGTATCGTTAGAGGGAGCTCTCCAATGTTAGAAACATTAATTGTTAAATAAAATCGACCCAAAACCACGAAAAAAATTAAATATACTCAAATAACTTGACATAAGATCGACGAAAGGCACATTTTATTTATAAATAAATATATTTTAGCTGTATATATAACTAATTATAAAAATTATCCAGTAAGAATGAAAAAACAAAGTATTACAGCTAAAAATACGTGAATAATTGTTCGTCTGAGTAGCCGGATGTCACGTGTCTAACATCCTGCACGCTTAAAACTCCTTTCGTGCGTTTAATTTTATTTAATTTTAAAAATATGGGGTTAAATAATAAAAACGATGTATATATTCCTTTATTAACTGTACTTCTCGGGTAATGCATGTTAGAAAAATAAAATATAAACGACCTCGCTTGATCCAAGTAACAGACCTTGCTTATAAAATAGCTGTTCGTGCATAATAAGAACATATGGGGTTGTGTAGCACTTCCAGTGAGCCCAACTCCTCTATCGAATATCTGTACAAATGTAAATTCCACATTACCTCACGCCTCTAAGTCTACTTGTGGGGATTCTAATCCCAGCACACAAAAAACAGCTACTGGAGCGCTCTCTCTCTCTCTCGCGAGCGCCAACATGAATCACTCCCAAAGAAAGACAGGTGTTGAAAGGCGAAAAAAAACTTCTAGTTTCCTGAAAAAAAGGTGTCGTAGAGACTCCTATAAGATGCTGACAATGTTCTTAAGAAACATTAGCTATGTTTTGCTTATCAGATCACGGCCATTTATCTTTAAAAAAAAAAAAAAAAAGGAATAAATTGCCAAGAAAAGCTACCTAGCACATAGCAAAGGAGGGAAATAGAGCTGGAAATCACGGCTGAAATTTAAAATGCTCTCTAGACGGTTCTGTTGTTGAAAAATGTTCAAAGATTTGAGTTTTGTTTAACGCAATTTTTTTTTCTTTGTAAAATAAGCAAAACATATACTAATGTACCAAAATTTATGGAACACTCCTATGATGTCAGGAAATTGTGTGAATTAAAAATATCCAATAATTTAAGCTTAGTTCGGGATTCATTTTAAATGTATACGTCGAACGAATAACTGTACACACGAAGAGCACTAAAAGAGTTTCAGAAGGGAATAACAGTTGGATGTCTTGCGTCGAAAATATCTGTGCTTTAAAAAAAAAAATTAAACATACCGAGTCGTAAACTGCCAAGGTTATCTGAGTTTAACTGCGAACGACCACAAACAAACCTGTGTTTCCACGCCACCTGGAGACTGCTTAGAAAACTACAATACTTGAGTGTGTTGTCCCAACTCGAAGCTGAGTGGGGAGGAGGAGAGTCACGGTTTTTGGGGGGGGGGTACTCGTGGTACACACTAGATGAACTGGTCATGCATGGAACCATATATGCCGCGTCCTGTTGGACAATTCTGTGTGCCCTATATTGCGGAAATTTTATGCACGCTGCACTTACATCTTAGAACACGAAAACCCTCCATGTTTCAAAGCAAGGATTGTAAATGCATGGTTTGATAAGAATAACATCGGAACACTGCAGTGCCCAGCACCAACCTCAACCCAGTTGAACTTTCTGGGATGAAGCAGAATGGAAAATCGAGGAAAGGCCGAGGCTCTTCGGCAGTAGAGAGCTGACGAACGCTTTATAGATGGAGTGGAGTAAAATACTGCCACAGCTAAGCAGAGAAAGGATGATAAATTGTGGTGTCTGAGATTCGACATCTATTCAAAAGATGGCGCGCACCACTCCTATTATTTAACTATGTCATGTGAACTAAATCTTTTAATTTGTTATTTGTAATTTAAATTACAAATTTATTGCAACAAAAAACACTCCAATCACTTGAAATACAACACTGCGTACATTAACTAATTCGTTTTCAGTTAGTAATTAGCCTTTTTCCAAGGCTATTGTGGAAAAGTTTTCATTCAAATAGGATATTCTTCTTTGTTCGTCACAGATTTTGGCTTGGTTAGAAACCTTAAGGCTTTCAAAACAACGCAGATTTTCTCTAAAGAAATACGTTCGGTTGTCTGAACTTGGAAAAATGAAAGAAAGTTAAAAAACTCCCCAAACTTCTAATTCTTCTGTATTCGAAATTCTTCAAGTTTGTTTTTATCGTTTTGTGACTCCTTGAACACTGAACGAAATTTAATAACATATATTTCTATTTCCTCAGTCACGACCCATGTTTGATTTACTCAGAATCCATTTCTAACAGTGTTAATAGATTACAATGAGAAATAGCAATCTGTTTAATGCAATTCGTTTCCGAAAAATGCCTTTACCAGCACGCTTTCTTAATTGCTTTCCGCGGATTTGGCAGAAATCCAGTGGAAAATTCAATGTAATCCAGTGACACATTTTGCTCATTAAAAACCATTTTTCGGCTTTAAAAAGTATGAGCATTAATGTCACTTCCGATAGACGATACCAAAGATACACTAGTCGTTCTTGGAAATGAATTGTGATCATCAGAAATTAAATCTAGGAATAATCGGTAGAGAATTTCTACAACCAAACTGGAATTAAAAAATTTTCTGTACTATTCCAGCCAATATGCAGTGGGTGGATTATTTTATTTTAATCATCTGACAGTACACCCTCCAGTGTCGTAATGACGGGAGCATAATTCTCCAATGCCCCTTGCAATTGAATCCTAAATTTTTCTATAATTTTTCAACGTTAGCAGCCACAGGTGCCAGTTCCAGTTGTCAATGAAATCAATAGCGCATCATAATAATGAACTGTGACTAGTTTCGTATTCTCAAAGGATAGATACTGAAGCATTTCTCAGATCCATAAGAAACTGGTTTCATTTTCAAGAATAAAGAAGAGCACAGGTGCCCAATTCAGTGTCCTTATTCTTGATGCGCCTAAATACAAACATTCCTTTAAGATACTGAACAATTCGCCTTTAAACTCCAAAACGATGACTGCGATCCACGACTTATGTCCGTGTACTGAGTTCTCCATTTGAAACTTTACGGCCATCAATAGAGACCGTTAGAATTCACCTAAAGAACCAGCCGGTTTTACACTTCAGTAACCATCAAAGGTGTGCACACTCCTCCTTCCTCTATTTTCTTTCAATATTTTGCCTTTCATGTCTTAACAGCTGGTAAGAATACAATGTCACTTAGTGTTCTCCGCGCATTCATCTTTAGTCTCCGGATCCTTTTGCAAAGAAACTTCTTGATGCACTTTAATCAGATTAAAAACTGAAAGAAACGAACCGGCTTGGAAGAACAAATCTACTCGCCTTGAGAAGCTGCAGTCTCCTTTTTTTTACTCCTCACTATAGCCTTTCTTCATTTCTGTTTTCTTTCTTTCGTTCAGCTCAAATTTCTTCCAATTTTCTTATTCCATCCGCCTTTCTCTTACATCTTTTTCTTTCTCCTCGAAAGAAAGAAAGAAACAGAGTGGCAAGTTACCTTCCATACACAAAAAAAAAAGCATTTGAATTTTGAAACGTGCATTTGTTTCTCTCTCCCTAACACACAGACGCACGCACTCACGCACACACAGATGACATATAGATGCACAGTACATGCAAGCCTCAGTAATGAAGGTGGGCGTGTTTAGGCGTCTCCATAAAACACTCCATGCATTCTGAATATGTGAAGTTAAATGCTCTCATTATGTTCTTTCGCTTCAGTAGAAGCCTGGCAGTAACTCAGCATGCAAAACACTACGTTTTATTATTCGTCTGGCAGTTTTAAAATCCACCGGTACTTTGCCGTACCACTGAATCGTACCAACTGTAGATAGTGAACGCAAAATAGAGAGGTTAACGAGGTGGATAAAGAGGAAGACGCTTCACGAAAGGAAAAATAAACGAGTCGTCCGCTTTACGGAAATTTACGAGCGACACAACCAGTAGATACACCCTTACCAACAAATGTTGATTTCTCTGAGGCCGAAAGCGGTGCTCAAAGCGAAAGAAATACAGTTGCATGACCCACTATCATAAAGCATTAACTGTTTTCTTAGGGAATTCTATGCTGATAAACCACGAAAATTCCTCTGGATTTTAAGAGGGTATATAAGTCAGAGATACGACTACACACAAATGTTAACTCACATAATTCCACATCAGGTTTGCAAGGGCATGCTGCTAGCCTGATGATAAGAATCTTAATTTGATGGCTGGATACTGCTTCTGAGTTGGCCACTAATAAAGCGTTACAGTTCATCAGTTTTCGAACCAGTTCCAGTTTTCCAATCAGTTCACACCAGTTCTAGTTTTCCAACCAACTCCATTCATTTTAATTAGTTTTAGTCTTCAAATCTGCTCTATGGCTGTTTTTCTCCCGAGATGATTAAGGCCATGAGGGGCCAGTCTCCTGACTGTACATTGCGTATATTCTATGGTCGATTCATCTGTTTTAAAGAATCAAAAACCCGTTTCTCTTTAAAACTCAGGATTTTCATCCCGTAAAACGCACAAGCCGAAAGTTAACGGCGCAAATCGAACCCAAGCCTTTTCCACACGGCACGTGAGAGCGGTGACGCTATCTTCATGCATAACACTTCACAAGTTGCCTTACCCATAAACTGTTTATGTTCCAAATCTAGTTTTTCTGTTAATCAAATGGAAACCCTTATAACCAACAACTTCGGGACTCCGCATAATTTGCAGACTTTACAGAAATAGAGATGCACCAGAGATCTCTGCTGTACAACAAACGAATATATTCCATCTAAGGTTACAGCAATACGTCTACCTCAAGGAATAATGTACACGGAATCTCTAAATATATCCAGCTTGTAGAGTCAACTGATGTGTGTTGAAAGATTATAAAGAGATCTATATTCACAAAAACACCTTCTTATTCATGATTATGATAGACTTAAAACACATCAGGCAGAGTGACAAGTGACGCTGTCTTTCTGTACATTAGCCAATAGCGACATTTATTACGACATTTTTGATGATCCCAAACATCGACCAGGGGTAGGGGGCATGCAAAGCGTAACCATTAGAATAAGAAAGCAAAGAAATTTTTGTAAAAATCGACACTGCAGACCGACGAACACAGTGTTCGCCTTGTCTGGCAGTGTGGTATAGACTACTGCCTAAGCACTGATGTGAAACGCCTCCAACACATAAACACAACTTGTTCGTGTGCTGGCTGGAAGGTCTCGCGTCATTGCATTCCCCTCGTGGAATGCAGAAGAACGAAATTATTTGATTAATGATGGCAGCATGTAGCAGCGGCGAGTAATAGCATGTTTGAATCCTACTTTCTGAAGCCAGCCCACTCCTTGACTAGAATCGGTAAGAAAGTTATCACACGGCTGCTGCTGTACCCGCTCCTGGTGCTTTTCTCCAGCCTGCAAGCAGTAACAAACCATTTATTACGCTGGCAATAGTACTTTATCACAAGGGTGGCTGGACTGTGACAGATGTTACCGTGTAGTTATGCTTTTCCTAACTTGTTGTGCCTTTGTTAAATGTCTTCGTTTCTCTCTAGACTTTGCTCTTTATAGACAACAAGGGTGAAAATAAATCAGCAGAAACAGTACCACGCATTGCATCAATGGCTTAACAAAATTACCATAACATTCGCATATTGGCGTGCTTCTTTAGCAATGTTATTAAAACTACTTTACATAATAAATGCAGTTTTCATTGTACTCCATTAACTAGCGTTTCCATGGCCTTCTGCGTCTACTGAAATACAGACGGCTAATTCAAAATTCGATAGTTAGTTTCCTCTATAGGTGGCAGCACCTGTGGGGCTGCTTCTGGGGATTCTCCTACGATAAAGCTGATTTCCGTACACCAAACTATATTGGGCATCTCGTTGGATCCGTTTCATGTATGCAGATTGCTTTAGAAATTTATTAACTTGATGACCTCTAAGCGAGGTTGCTGATTGGTCTTTGAAGATCTGAACAAGCGAGATATATCCTCAATATGTGAGATGCGAGATGGTGTTGCCAGTAAGATAAATTCAAGTAAATTGAGAGAAAAAAAAAAACCTTTCCAGAAGAAGGCCCAGGGAATATCAGGGCCATATGTAACCTAGATGAGGTTACGTTGGTCGTCCAGGAAAAGTAGAATTTCACATCACGATGATAAATCATTTTCTCGGTACAGCTTTGAAGTTCAAAATGTGACATAAATATGAAACAATCATCCAAAACTGATATTCATAAAAATTTCTGGTTAGCGTCTTCAGGCGATGAAAGCGATATAGTCAAGCCTTTATTGTTCAAGAAGGTGATGCCACAATTCTCTTCTCAACTCTGAATCTCAGCTATAGATCAATGAGTCAAAAGTTCAAAATGTATTCTTATGTAAGTTTCTTAGAAAATTTCTCTCCTGTAGATTTTATCTATGCAGGTTCCCCCTACCTCAATCCATATGCTGATAAGTGTAAAGTGTGTTTCGGGTCAATCGGCACCAGGGGTTTCCTCCATCTCCACGTTGTTTTCATTGTGGGTGAACCAGTTCGCTGGGAAATGCCAGAGATTTAAAAGTGTATGGATATTGTATATGTGTAGCGGTTGTTTATCTGGTCGTTTAGCCGCTGGACCCCAAGTGAGGCCCAACGTTGCCCCACTTTCGCCCCTTGGAGGCAGACCAGGAAACACCAGTATATGGACGAAAAACGTAATTTGGAGATGATTAAATCCATTCCGACGTGTAGGGCATTCGCTTGCGTATGTGCAGGTAGAGTGGGTGGGGAGACTGAAGTCTGGGGGGAAAAAGACAGAAGTATTGAGTCGAGAGAGGAGGCAACCCCAAGTCACAGTGGGGCATGCTCATGCCCCACCAGAAGGGAAAGTGGGAACGGCGAGAAGGGGAGGAGACAGTAAGACCGTCTCCTCCCCCCACCGGGGATATGGGTATTAAAGATGAAGGAGGCTAGGGCGCCCTCTTCAAGTCGCCAGATGGCGTTTGGCAGCTGTGCTGCGTTAAGTCTCTTTTCTTCAATGTCGAGCCGATTTCAGTCCAGTCGTTCATGGGGTAAGCCCCGTCCTTGTGTTTTTCACTTTCTTGTCGTCTCAGGGTTTTTCACTGTAGTAACTCAATTGGATAGTATTTTATGATCTTCTACAGTTTAACTTGTGGTGGTCTTTCGTCAGACACGATTTATGGTAATTAGCAGTTTTCTCCTCTCTAAGAGGTCCTGCGCACATTGAGAAAGTGCTCTGTATTCCTCTGCTGTGTCAATGAAGTGGGACTCCAGTCCTTTCGGAAGATAGTGTATCTTTGTGATCAGGATGCCTCTGAGATCTTCGTATTCTGGGCTGTCGTAGACCAAGTGGTTCCAGTTCTCGACCTCCCCACACGTGCAGTTGGAGTCCTCAACAAGGCCGAACCCGAGCAGCTTCTCCTTAAAGGGGCTGACCAGTAAGGAGCGAAGTCAAGTGCTTCCCCGGAAAGTACCAGGACGGTTGCTTGGAGTATATTTTGCTGAGGTCGGGGAGGAAGTTTCGTGTAATTTCTCCTTTTGTTGTATCGGTCCATCTTCGTTGCCACTCCCGGAGTAGGTAGGCCTGTAATCGGACTTTTTCTGTTTTTGTACTACTCACTGGGTCAATTATGAAATCCTGGAAGGTGGCAGCAACTCCCCTGGCGTGCAGGAAGAGCAAGCCAGCTTTTACCGTCTCCAAATCGAGGGGGAGCGCTCCAGCAAGCACCTGCAACGCCGGTGCCGTCTGACACGAACATACCTTATGTTCTGCATGCTCGTGTGGTTGTTAATAAAATGGTCCTTTGTATCATATCCAGAGTTCTCCTATTGCTGAAGCGTCGTTTTGCTTTACCACACTGCAGCAGCATAAGTTATCGCAGGGATGAAGGTTGCCTTTCAATACATTAGTGTTGTTTTTTTTAATCCCCAGTCTTTTCTCGTAACCCTCGCTACGAGTGCCGAGTAACGTCTTACTTTCGTCCTTATATATTGTAGATGAGGTTTAAAGGATAAGTTTTTGTCTAGGATAATTCCTAGACATTTCATTTGGTTGGCAAGTTTAATGGTCACACCTTCTATTTTAATTTGGGGTGGAGGCCGTATTTGCAGGGTTCCTTTTAGTAGAATAGATGTGGTTTTCGTCGGTGAAATTTTTAACTGGTTTCTTGTAGCACAGTTTTGTATTTTCTGTAGAGCTTGGTTTGCGGTGGTTTCCAGTTGGGCCCTTGAGTCAGCCTCAATGGTAAGAATAAGGTCGTCCGCAAAGGCCTTGGCCCCGATCAGCCCCAGGTCCAGGTTCAGGAGCTCGTCGAGGACCATGTTCCAAAGGAGTGGCCCCAAGACAGACCCCTGCGGGCAGCCCCTGTGTACAGATCTTGTGACTTTTTGGTAGTTGGCATTTATTTCTACTTTCCTGCAAGATAGGTAATCCTCCATTACCTTGTATAGGTTGATAGGGACTGCAGCCATCCTTAGTCTGCCTAGGACGCTCGGCCACCATAGTGAGTCGAACGCCCCGGCAAAAGCAATTGAAATGACTAGTAGGTATTTTTTTCTGCATTCCTGTGCCTTCCGAAGTAGGTTTCCAAGTGCATCCACTGTGGAGGAACCCGACTTAAATCCGAACTGATTCCTAGCCGCCAGGTTTGCCCTCTCATAGTGGTTTTTGATTCGCTTGTGCAGCAGTCTCTCATATAGTTTGCTGACCACTAAGAGCAGTGCGATAGGTCTATATGACTCTGGGCAGTCCGGTTTTTTGTTAGGATTTTTAAGTAACAACTTGGTGTTTGCTGTTTTCCATGCTGTGGGGAATTTGTCTGTTTCCGGGCATCTGTTATATACAATAAGTAGTAAGTGCGGTGCAAATTCTGCAGTTTTCTTCAAGATCTCTGGTTCAATCATGTCCAGTCCTTGGCATTTGCGATTTCTGACCTTGGTGGCAGCCTCACTGAGCTCCTCAAGGGTGAAAGAAGATTGCCGAGGTGTTGTAGTTTGCGTTGTCCTTGCAAATTTCGTGTTGTTCTTGCATGGTTAATATTACTGGTTCCTTGAATATTTTGTCCAGTATATTGCTCATCGACTGCTCCCAGGTGATCGTTAGGTTTCCCTCCGCCAATGCCAATATTCAGGTGGAACATATTTTGAAAGCAGCTTAGATCTGAGGACTCCGTAACCGAATGGTCAAGCGCGAGATTACAAAACTGCACGCGCTTTGAGTGACAATCATTCAAGTCCGCGTGACTATCAAGTACAGTATAATGTCCTTACATTCTCTTTATATTGTCCTATAACCAATAAGGTCAAAGGACAAGTATGTGGTCTTTATCCTATGACCTTATGGCCCGGGATCGAAGAGCTGGGCGCTGAAAACCGTGTTCGTCTGTCTTGGAACTATATCTCTTAAGATAGTCTGTAAATTCTTAAAATAGCAATTCCTTTCATAACCTTATTTCCAGTAGTTATTATAACTCTCGTTAGGAGAAAGCTGGAAATATTTCTCAGCACTCAAGTTCAACTATATGAAATGCACCTCAGCAACTGCTCTCATATTTCAGGAAGTTTTAAAGCTATCCACGACAAATAAAATATAAATATTTTATTTATCTCTATCTTCAGAGACTGAATTTTTTATTGCTGTACTATTACTGGGCAGGCAAATTAATTCAAATAGAATAAAACGAAAAACACGGATATTTTAAAACAAGCTACTACTTTTGTTTAGTGAAATTATCGGAGTGATTTCTCATGAGTCATAAAGAAAACAGAGGAGAATCTTTTTTTTAAAAAAAATTAGGTGCAACTTCAATGAGAGCATATAAAAACATGTTTAGTAATAATAGAAAAGCACCGACTACCTAATGGACAAAAAAACAAAAAACGAACAGAACGTGAAACAGAATTGATGGGAAGCCATTGTAGTGAATCGCCCCATGGGTAAAAGAAAGAACTCTGTCGTATTATAAATAATAAACAAGACTAAGATAATGGAGCTATTTTAATAACATATATCGAGAAACAACTCAGAAATCTTGGTGGAAAAAAATAAAAGAATGCAGATGAAAGAATCGGGTTAAATTTACTTATAACTAAATTACACGAATTACTTTTAATATGATGGAATTTCGTCAGACATTAAAATCCACTTGGGACGAATTTGTTTTCTCTTCTCATATTCCATCAGTTTTTTTGTTTTTTAATTATAAAACAGAATTCAATTTTTTTTAAATGATGCAATATTTCTAATGGGGAATCTGATAAAAACGTCTTAGAGGGGAAACTTTCTTAAGGGAAAAAGAAAATTAACTTTTTTTTTCGGCATGGATTTGTAAAGCAGATATATTGTTTGACAATTATTTTATGAAACAAATTTCGGTAATTTATTGTCTTAAACCTCCCCCAAGCAACTTCTGTAACTTCTCAGGTCAGTAGGATATAATTTATAAGATAATTATAAAGGGAGTGATCGTGGAAAGAGATTTGGAAAGTGCAGGGGCTCAAAATCCAAGTGATTTTGAACACGATTGTTCAAAATCACTTGTATTTTGAGTCCCTGCACTTTCCAGGGGCTCAAAATTTTTGAAAGAATTAAATTCCTCCTGTCTAGCATTGGCAGTATTACAGCGCCATTAATAAATAAAAATAATGTAATTATTTTTCAAAGCTTAGAAAAAATCGGAAATTTTCACATAAATCGGTTCTTTTCATGTGATATCTAAGTGGTCTTGGAACCAATACACTGATCATGGAGGTCACCTTTGACTCCGTTTTTTACAAGCATGACACGTGGCAAATCCCCTGTTCTCCTTAAGAATCCTCACCCCTTTTTAAACGGAAATTTAAGTGGCATTTCGGGCAGGACGCTGGCTTCTGACCTAAAGAAATTAACTCACAGCTCGCCCATCAAAAATGCAAAATATAGCTCGCATGTCAAAAAAATGCTCAAACTGACAAAGATGATAATAATTGTGGAATAAAATCGTCAAACTTTCCAAGAATACAGAGATGATCAGGAGCAAGCATATTGGTACCTTTGGTCACACTTTAGTCTACCGGTTACAAGATTGACGTGGTCAAAATCAGTAATATTACTCCAGTTGGCAGAGTTTCCAAATTGGATTGCACACTGCTACGAAAAAAGAACGACCTCTCTGCACTTTTTACCCATTTTTGCACCCAGAACAAAATCTTCAAAGATTCTGCAAGTTATAGAAGCCAATTTGTTGTTTGCGAACTTCATAATACAGTTCAGAATTCCTAAATCTCCGTAATGTCCGCAGTTTCCCAACGATTGGTAATATTTTTCAAACACATTCATTGCCTCAAGCATTACAGTTAATAAGATTCGCCCTTGAAAGCGAAAAAACTAGCGGAAGCATTTTATAAAAACAATCCTCATTAATTCCAAACCGCCATACCCACGAATTCGGGCAAGATTATTTTTCCATGCTTCAACTTGGTCACTGTTGAGAATGCCCGAATCCTCACAAAAAGCGCCACGACTAAGCTAGTTCGATATTTTTGGGCCAATCCAATCAATCATTTAACGTCTTGTAACAATTTCTTCAGTTTTTCACAAATTTTCTTCTACATTTTCTCTCTGCATTGACGCATTCAGTGCAATGTTTGGTACACTCTGTTGCTTGTGCACTTTTAAACTTATTATAGTTTTATTAACTATTACTCCGTGGATATGTCCAGCTGTTTATCTGATTGCCCAAACCCTCTGGCGATAACAACGTAATACATCGTGTCTTTCACGAGGGTAGTGTGTTTCTTTGATCGTAGAGCATGAAAGGAAAGAGAGGTCTAGTGACAGATATGGCCACTAAATAACAGTAAGTAGGCCGTACAACTTAAAATCACGTTTGCCTGGAGAAGCAGCGAGCTCTACCTTGCTACGAAAGGAAATAAGGCAACGTCAAAGTTCCTTTCATGCATTCTGTTGCATCTTAACCTTACCATGGTGGATTTCTTCTCTGTTTCCTTTGCGCTTTTCTTGGGAAAAGTTTCTGAAGATTGTCAGACTGCGCTGTAACATAATCGTTGACTAATGCGAAATCGTCAGACTTATGAATAAACTTTCTCCTTGAACTTTCTTCCTTAACTTCGCTGTCATGTGTTTCGTGAGAGAAACATTTGCACCAAGCACACTTCCATAATAGAAGAAACTTTTAAAGTGAGATAAGCACAGCCGTTCCATCACGAACCCTGTCACCATCATGGCTCATTATTCAACCATAACTTTCTGCCTATTCCAACCCTCTTACTAGTACAGAACAAGGCCCTGATTTTCCAAGGCTATCTTCCATCTCTTAAACGTAAAGTCGATTTTCATCCCAGATATCGTTTTAATTATATTTCGACAATTTTATAAAATACGGAAATTAATTTCACCTCCTTTTCTTTTTAAACACACGTGTTGCCGTTATGGAATTAAACAGTAGTATCGAGGTTTAAGGTCAAATGGATTATTTGACAGGAGTACTGGAACCAATATTTGGCACCCAGCAGCCAATTTGCTTGTTGTGAGAGATGAAAAACCAGGAATAATTTAAAAGAGAAACTCTACTTTCTCTGTCAGTGTCAGCTATTAAAGACTTCGAAGTCTTTAATAGGATTCGAAGTCAGGTCTTTTCCACCTTGTATGGGGACCTCGTGCTACCCACGAGGACCAGCTGAGTTGTATCTTAGCTGTTAAATTAAGTTTAATTAAACTGATTTCAATCTGTAGTTTAAACTGATTTTAATATGTGGGCTGCAGAATTTGTTAACTAAGCTCTTTAGAAGAGAACTGATTGAGGTATGCAAGGCTCTGAGGGGAGAAAGTAAAACGGATGTGGGTGAAATTTTCACTGTTATGATTCCAGATCTGGGAATCTTAAATTCAAATTACGAGGGAAGAAGTTTAGACCGAATTGTAGGAAGTTTTTTGGCCAGCGAGTTGTTGATTATTGGAATAATTTGCCTCCATTGGTGGTTGAGGCTGACAGTTTGGAGAGTAGAATTCCAATAGCCAATTGGATAAATTACAAATAGGTAGTTTGTGTTATTTTATTATTATTATTATTATTAAAAGAGTTCTTCCTTGCCTTATTTTATCACAGTATTTGAATCCAATGTAGTTTGAATCCAGTATATAGTAAACTGGTTGGTTTAACATTAACTGCACAGTGAAAATAACGTAAAATGTAATTATATCCAATATAATCAAAATTTATTTTCCTTTACTTATTTATAATTAAATACAAAACTTAATTCCATAATTTAGTTCCATGAGAATTTTCTTTATGTAAGAAAGTATCTATTTAAGATCCCGTACATTTTTTCCCACTCTCCAAGATAGGCACGTGCACGCCTCTTTTTGACCTTAAAATTGTTTAATTAAGGAAAATGATGATAGAACTGTACTGTGTCCATTACATTTCGATAAACTCGTGATTTGAAATTAAATAAGTCAGCTCTTCCGATATCTAGTGAGGTGAGAAATAACAGCACTTTTATAATTTTCTCTGTCACGGGATATTATCAGATCTCTGTCACCCCTGAACAAATATTTATCATTCATGACAGCTTATAGTTTATGGTAATCTGTGCCTCCAGCAAGAGGCCCGCGGGTTGCACGAGATAAAGAACTAACATCCCCCACTCGTCCTCCCAATCTCTATTTAAAAAAAAAAAAAAAAAAAAAACACCACGCTGGTCTTCCCTCTGTTACAAATGGAATCGGTACGCGTCTAGATATCAAGTGAATAGTAACAGCTTTGTACGTAAAGCGATGTGACCTCAGTGACCCTTAAGCGAATGATCGATTGACTTTAATTATTTTCACATGACACAAATCAAAGGGTCTTTAATGCTGGCGTGTGATCCCATTTCTCGTATAAATATCTCATTTCCCATGCGATAATAGCGACCGTGTAAATTATTTCAATTAACTCATTAAAAATTCCAAATGCACTTTCGGAAGAGACTGGATTTAGCTCATATTATTCGCTTCCTCGCTACATCCAACTTCCCCCCCCCCTTCACTGTCTTTCTTTTGATTATCAATCATAGGCTGTTGGCCAACTAATTACGATAATTGGATGGGAGCGGGGGGGCCTTCTGTTTCACTCCCGAAACACAGCACCTACTTTGCTACTACTGCAGGAGGTCATCCTACTGTCACGTAGCAATTAGTGGTTCCCGTAATTACGTAACTCCGGGCCCTGTTTTGCCGACACTCCCTGCTCTGGTTATTAGCGATGTTGGCCGCTCTGCCGACACGCTTAATCAGATTGTACCAATCGGGAACCTCCGCAAACACTAAACTAGTCGATGACCCTCAGAGGCGAACTTCTACCAACACGCCATTTCCAGAGTTCTTCAGGAGGGTAAACATTCTTTCACACAAGGGGTCACTAATTTCTGGAACAGTACGGAAGAGCGTCTTCCGTTCGAAGGTAGCAGCTTGCAGGAACATCCCCCTTCCTTCGAATTAGAAGGAGGTTTCTTCGCTTCTGCGGCTGTCGACTCAATACCGATATCAGAACAGGTAAGCGGGCTGTTCTGTTATCGAAAAGGTACCATGCAATAGTAAGAAGCAAAACTAAGAACGAGTCTGCGCAGTGGAGGAATAAAAATTCCTCCATTTCTGAACCCAAAGCTGCTCCAGAAATCAACAAAACATAAATTAAAAATTTGATGAAAACTGGGTTGACTCGACAAATCTTTCTAAAAATCCAAATATAAAACTTAAAGATACGCCAAACTTCAAATAGAATATAAATTGTTGGTGTATCTTTCTGCGAAGACTTTGAATAATAAGTATTTAAGCGAGAAGCAGGGTTGACTGAATTCAAAACCTTTGATCATTCTGTTTTTTTTTAAGGAGAACTTTGTTTATCCAGCCTTAATAACTTTATTCCCAAAAAACTCAGTTTGCATTCTATTTAATGTAAGCTGTTTCTTCTTCTACCAATGAAGCATGGCTATCGTACTGAGGGGTTAGTGACTGCAACCCTTTCCTATAAAAATTCCCGAATTCCAAGAGTTTTGCCAACAACCGAGTGAAATTAATGGTCCTGAAAAGTACCGATATTTCAGATTCTAACTACTGCCCCCGACGCACCTAATGTCCTGTCGGAAAAGTTAAAGGTGCCATTTCGTTATTCCCTTAGGAAACATTATAATAAGCTGCGTTAACACTTTAACCCTCGCCAGACTTTAATAAGTTCAACTTTATTTCCATCTGCTTATTATCCCCGCGTTTTTATCTCCCAAATGTATTCAGCGTTGGAAGTACGGCTCGTTTCTTACGGACTCGCGACACAAGAGCGTTAGCGTTTTGTCACACTCCGGTCGGACAACCCATTATTTCGGGAGAAAGCAAATGAAGTCGAAAGAAATGATAAAGTGTTCCATTGACAGTTCCATAAGAGAAGACGCGCAATCGATGCCCAGTGCTGTGTGTCATTATAATAAGCCAGTGTGAGTTGTTAGGTAGTGGATAAAACTGACACGGGATCCGTCCTTTTATAGAGCGATCATTTTTCACACAAGAGCAACACTCGGCCTTGTGACTTCTCCTCACGTTGAACAGATGACAATCAGCCCACACGATGACAATAGTATGGAATCAATTAATGACGAGCCTGCCTACAACAAAAGCTTTCTTTCTGCAGAGTGCGAGAATTTTCTTGATTTTCTGCGAAGAAATTCGTGTTTATTCAAACTGCTCGCATATTTTAAAATTTCTTATTATTATAACGGCAGCTAATTTAAATGCATCGCTTTAAAAAATGTTTGCGGATCATGTTAAGGTAAATAATTACACGCTTCGAGCCCCCATTTCAAAGTCGGAAAACGTAGAAATTTATATTCGAATTTATTATTATTTTTTTTTATCCAGTGGTAATTAAATACGTAAAAGACAATTAAAGCTCAGCCAATGAAAGAAATAATAACTTCGCATAAAAAGTGTGCGTGCCGCGTGATGCTGGCCTTCAGTTACGCAGGATGGAGGACATAAACTACGATGGGGCACGGATATTCGACGTCACGCGAAAGCTGACGCGTGAATCACAAATGACGCAATGTAGATGGAATATTTAGCAAAAATGCGCACAAATACCAGCAGCATAGCGTGTTAAATTCGTTAAAAGCATAAGCAGTTTATTTTCCTTCGGGGTGAAATTTAAACAGATCCAACATTCAGAGTTAATTAACGCCTAATTTTGGTTATTATTAAACGTCTGGATGTGGTGGCTTTCGATTATTTATTTTCTTTTTTTACATTATGAGGGAGGAGGCTTTTTTAATTGTGTTTTCTTTGAACGGGCCAGAATTAGGGGAGACAACTAAAAACAGTCTGTAACCTGATGCGCTCGCCTTTTGCAGAGACAAAGGGATGCTGCAAGATTTTTCACTTCGAATCATACTAGAAAGCCGAACAGTGGTTAAAGAATGTACGTTGAAATGCTTCCTCGTATGAGAAATGTGATCAGAAAAAAAGGCAGTAGAAGTGAGCTCAACGGATTAAATTTTATTACAAGACAGTGCATCTGCGCAAAAGTCTCACCAAACGGGTTGCCTGCTTGGTAAGATCTGCAAAAGAGTGTCCATAAGGGAAAATACTTCGAATATGTGGTCTAAAGACTTTGGCAACCACCTGAGATCTATAAACCAGGACCTAATTGACGTTTATAAGGCTATGAGAGGAGATAGAAGAATGAAGGCGAAATTTTTCACTATTATAAATGATTTAAGAATTAGGGACCATAAATTTAAATTGCGGGGGGGGGGGTAATATTGATAGAAGTAGAAATGGTTCGGAGGAAATTTTCTTTTAGTTACTGAATTGTTAATTCAAGCTAACAGCTTGAGGAAATTCATAGGTCAGGTGGACAGATACCCCTGCGTGAGGAGGGAAACACAAATTGTTTATATATATATATATTTTTTTAGAAGATACAACAAAAGCCTGGGTCTTCCTTGCATAATATGACTAATACTAAATCCATATTGGTGAATGAGTATCGTGGTAAATGTGGAATAACAGTACAGCATCCATGTTACTGACCACAACTCGCACCAGTTCCATCTCTTTCCCCTCCAACCGACCTTTTAAATATGATATTTCATAATAAGACTGAATACCATTGGAAATAATTATACTCATCTACATCCAAATACCAAAACTTGCCTTTGGTCGTAATGAGAAGATTCCCCACGTCGATACTCATATGGCTTTTTAAATAACTTTTACAGATAAGACATCAAGAAAAGCACTTAGCATCTTACTTAAATTACGCACATTACATCTCTAACTTCTTCGGGGATTTTTCATGATCTTCGAAACAAAAGTGCTCCAAGGAAGTTGCTGAACCATGCTACTATTTCCTTTATTGATCATTAAGACTAATGAGGAAAGCATTACGACTATGGGACCTTCAATCAGCAAATACCACTGATGATTATAAACTGCATATATCAAGCATGACTGGAGTACATAAGGCGTTTTTTAAAAATAATATAAATCCAGTTTGGCATCAGTACATGGTGTCTGTAATTGCGCGTATTCTGTGGTTTATTTGTCTATTTAGGGATGAAAGGCTTGAGTTTCTGAGAAAAAGAATCTGCGTCTCCATCCACAAGCAACCAACTCGATTACCACTGAAACAGCTCGTGTTAAATCAAATCTGAGGAGCTGCGATATTTGAGAACAGCTGTTAGGGAGGAGGAAAGTGAGGTTTACTATAAGCGCATTATCTCTTTGACAGTTTCTCTTAACTTATAAAATTTATAGCAGCATAGTATAATAAACAGCCCAAACGGGTGTATTCTCAAGAAAATATATAAATGGTTTGTTTTAACTTCCTTCTTTGATTCAGTACAGAAGGAAGGTTTTGTTTTCGAAGTTTCGAACTCAGAAGTTCGTGTTTTCATACCATGCACAAAGTTGGGACAAATTTTTTGGCCAATCATGCAAGCCAAAATCTTATTGCTTCGGGGTTCAACACCGGAGTTTTCAGCGCGAAGATCGAGTTATATGTCTGGCTGTAGTGGAACAGTTTCAAGCACAGCCTCGGGCTTCTACTTGCCGTTGACTCGCTTGATTTTCTCCAAAGAAATAACAGTTTTTCAACTTACAGAACAAAAGATACAACAGAAAATGGTTCTGATTACATAAGGCAAAGCAAGAAGACGTTGGTCCATTCCACTTAGAATATAGTAATACCAGCAACAAGTATGTAGCTGGCGTCTAAAATAATCCACATGGTGATTAAAACTGTTTAAAAAAATGGGTGCATTTTATAATGAAACGGAAATATTTTTATTGTAACAATTTAAATCTACTTCATAATTATAACAATGGTGTGGCACTCCGTGATGCAACAATAAAGTTTCTACCACTATCTAACAATGAGATAAAAAAGCTAAAAAAACGTGATTTATAATTCGACCATTGTAGATTTTTTTACAAAAAAAAAAACCACGATTAAATCCATGCTGCGTTTTCAATTTCTTCGATACGAAAACATTTATTCGTAGAAGGTTATCGCTTGAACATAAAACTTATCATGGTACTCAATATCTCACTATTGAACTGTGGTTTTAAAACAGTCTAACCAGCAGAACACAGAGGTCATAAAATATGTTCACCAGCTTAAACGACATACCGGCAGCACCTACGTTAAATGTTTGCTGTTCTAATCAGCAGTACGGTGGAAGCCCAACACATTTGGAACCATAAAAACGTTCCGCCGAATCATTAAACGTAATAGGAAGCAGGATCACACGAAGAATTATGGTATTTTGAACGACCGGAAATGATAAATCGGTTAATCTATAACTGGTTAACTGCAGGAAACTTTGGTTTCGTGACAAGCAGCAATTACTATGGAGTCGACTCTGTTCGTAAAAATATATCCTTGGAAAATTCGTTTCTTTCTCTCCATTCTCCCCCGCTCTCCCCTCCCCTCCCCTTCCGAGCCGAACCTGTCCTTAGAAAGCAATACTTTCTCTTATAAATCAACCGTAACATAAGGGAAGGAACACCATCCCGTTGAAGATGCAGCATATATGCAGTATTATTAACATTACCACACTAAGAAGCCTCTTTAGAAAGGAAACGACAATCTCAAAATTATACACGAAAATCAGCATGAAGATATTTATGTCATGTGACTGAATACTCCAGTTTAATCAGAAATGATGTTTGTAACCAGCAGTCTACATAGGCGTGTTGCTTCTCTGTTCAACATCTTTGTGCTGCAGGGAAGCTACATTTGAGAGGGAAATTTCAGAATAATCTGCTTTTACCGAGTTGTTCGCTGTTTTTGTACCAAAGCATCTAAGGCAGTGGGGCGGAAGTGCATCACATCTGCAAACTGTGCGTATTGGGGTGGGGGGAGGGAGAAGAAACGTTATCGTGGAACAATTAACTTATCCAAGGTGTAAAAAAGCTCCTAAAAATACTTGTCTCGACTGGATCGAACTGAAGACTTTTCCAGATGGTGTAGAAAGCCTGAAATTAACATATATAATACCCACAAGGGCGTTTATTTATAAATAGGTAACTTTTAAGTAAATAATCCGCGATGCTTCTAACTCTATCCTTGAAAGTTTCGAGATTTTTGTGTTTTTATTTTTCTGCTCTCGCTTAGTACGCTAACTCCAATAAGATTGATTTTGTTGCCTAAATTAAAACGTCTCATTTAATCGCGGTTGTCATGGAGTCAATGTGGCGTTGTTAATATCGTGTAATTAGAAAATTTGAGATAATCGTTTTTACTTAAGGTTTTGTGCCGCTGATTTTCTAAACTCTGGTCTTTGGAAAATTAAGAAAATGAACGTATGACAGTGGGAGGTAAAAAGTGGTAAATTAAAAAAAATATATTACGGTTCATTTCATTCAAGTACGCCTGTAATTGGAAGCGCAAAGTTAGGGAAATCAAGTTAATCGTGCGGGCCACGGACTCACAGTGATACGCATTCAACGTGACGTGTCTTTCTCGAGAAAAAAACCTAATTAAAAACTGAAATTAATAAAAGAAAATAAAAACGCAGAGACTAGAGTAATCTGACAGTTTCTTAATACTTTTTGGTTGCGTGGAAGTTAATAAATAAACCGTTCTTGTGATCTAGTTTTTCAGAGAGCTTTTCAGGTCCACCAGTAACGCCTCCAATCGCAATTTTAACTAAGTAGGCATCCAATGCAACGCACGCTAGTTTGAATATAGTCGAAGAGTACTGTTGAAAATAAATATTTTTAGTAACGATTTTTTTTTAGTTCAAATGGCAGACAATAATTTCGAGAAGAGCTCACACGGATGCCCTACTGACAAAAGAGAAATTGAAAATCTTAGCTGTTTGGATAATAAGAAAAAAAAAGTCTGTAAATTGTGTGTATTCTAAAAGACTCGCCTGTTTTTAAAACTATGTAGTCCTTGTCCGAGACCGGCTAACTCGGCCACAGTGCAAAAAAGTCCATAAAATTTCCTTCGTGGAAGTCAAACTCAACTTTTCCATTCCGCTTGGAAGAACAATGATCAAAACTATCAACTCTTGCCACGAGACCAGTGCTGAATCATCCAGTAGGTAAGATGAACATCATACGAAAAATTTAGCCTTTCAAAAGTAACTGCTCGTTGCCGTTTCTTTGTTCCAGCACACCACTCTGTAATGATGCTGGAAGATCACTTATTTTCTTGCAGAAATCTTTTATTTATCTTAAGGTTTCGTTAAGAATTTTTAAATCATGGCAAATGAATTCCCCAGCGAAAACAATCAAGGTTGTTATTTCTCCTCCAATTACCCGCATCAGAATTCAACTAAAATTATCTGTTAAACTTTACCAGACTGGTAAGCTCATTAAAGATCAAACAAGCTTTGTACGTTGCCACGACAACAATTAAAATATAACGCACACACCCAGTTAATTAGCTGTTGGCAAGACAACAGTTCCAATGTCAATTAAATCCAGGGAAAAGCGCTGGGTGTAGCATTACCGAATTGGAAAAGAAATCAACAGCTGAGTATCATCCACATAAAACGGAGGAGGTTAGAAATAAATTATAAGTAACCCGGAAGATCAAGAAAAATTATTCGTACTCTCCGAAGAAAACACTTCATTCTTCTTTTTAAGTAGGAGGCTCGAAACAATATAGCAGAGATGGGGAAATGAAAAGAATCAAAATCGAAGGAAATTATCTCTGGCCACTTAGTATTTATATTCGGCTATTGTTGAGAAAAAAGTGATTATAGCGATTCTGTTGCCCGGCAAGAAACAATTACCTTAATGACGAAACGATCATAACTCTTGACTATATTCCCTTTGCTTGAGCGATTGAAGTTCAGGAATGAAATGGAGACACGCTAAGAAAATCTCTTCTGAAAAGTATATTATGGTTCTTAAGGTATTTTGAAGATTTTCATCTGGGGAAAAAGCTATCCCAGCGAAAGAATCTATTTCTTTCTGTGATATATTACGTGCATTAGAGATGAAAGGGAAAAAAAGACATCAGGTATACGTAACGGCTATCTCTGTCTTTATGTTGGTAATTACCGTACGCTCTAAGTGAGGTAAATAGAAGTAGCTAGCTTTCTGTCTATTCAGATGGATTTTTAAAATAAACCCGGAGTGTTATACAATGCAGTGAAATATGAATCCTCTCTAAATCATATGCATTACTGTTTTTTTTTTCCTTTCATTTCAGTAATTGAAGTCGCTGTTCTTGGAAGTGGAAGCTATTTCTGCAGCTAATTACCCAAATGATACTCGTCTTCGGCCATAAAATGATGCATTCCTTTAAAGATGATGTACCATTAGTAGTGTTCATTTTTTTCCCTCCCTTTGTCATTAGTGAAGTCCGTTTTTTATGGATGCAACCCACTCTCCCACGAGTCGAGTCTTAATTTGCTTTACTCTGCTGCACTTAACGCTTTGTTGATTATTGTACATTAATAGATCTGGAAAAGAAGTTTAGAGATGGAGTGACAGCAGGGCTATTCTGTGGTTCGAAATTTTCAACAAATTATCCCCTTTCATCTGTCCACCCAAGGGGAAAATTCTATATTCGATTCGGGAAGCTTTAAAAACTAAGTTTGCAGTTACTTTTTTTTTTTTTTATCGCAAATGCGCACCCCAGTTAAATATTCATAAATGCAATTGGAGTTTCTGGGAGTTTAAAAATCAAACTACATTCTGCAGTTCGTACTAGAACTCTCTCAAAAGCTCGCGTAACACGATTTTTTTTTAATTGTAGGTCGATTCCTTTCGCCTGCATTTTTGATTTCATTTTCATATTTACCATTTTCCATCTTAACTTTCTGCTCTACATCATCTTTATACTTATTTCTAAAACTTTCATCCATTTTGCACTAGTTTATGCTCCACTCTTTTAATTTAACATCAATTTATAACCTTTAAAAAAAATCTTCGCGTTTCCTAATAATATTAGAAAGGATACTCCAAAGATCATGATGATGATGCACAGCATCAGTTCTCTTTATTAAGCAGAGGAATGTTTTTAATTACAAATAATTCCTCACCAAAACAGCCCTGGTGATTTTAAATAATTTAATGCTAAAGATGTAAATATAATATTTAAAATTTGAAGGAAGTTTCAAATTTACCCAATGTGGGAAAATCTTACTGTGTGGAAAATGGCTGAGTTCGAATCCCTTATCAACATGCGTGTTTGTAGTCATCAGCGCCCCCATTGAAAATACCTAGTTTATCATAACCCTTAGTATGATAATACTGAGTGATGTGAAAGGCCCACTTTTTCCAGCGCAATTTATAACGGTTTCGGACTGGGTTCGGACATGTTTCTTTTCGATTAGATGACTTGGTTCCATGATTATTTCAGAAAAGAATTAAACAATTGCCAAATTTTAAACCCTCAACACGAAATCAGTGATTGCGATCTCTTCTTTCACACTGTGTGGATATAGCCCGGGTTCGAAACTCATCTCGGCATAAGGAATGTTTTGGGCTTTGATACACCACAGCCGGATCAATCAATCTCGGACGAGGAGTGCATGTTTTTAAATCCCTACGAACTGATCATAATAAGCCTCGCAGCATTAGTTGCCTTGGTGAAAATTCATAACCAGACGAGAGTTGAATTTTTTAAAAAGGTAATCTACTGTTTGTTGACGAAACATAAAGATCATTTGAACTGCATTCCCTTTAAATTTTATAAACGATTCAAATGACAATTGTATATATATATATATTGGGTTTGTTTTTTTTCCTGGATGAGAATGAATATAAAGTTATTCGAGAGTTTTAGTAAGTTAAGAAGTCATCTTAAGGTTCACTAAAAGCCATTATGATGTAAACTTCACAAAACCCATAACTGAAAAGCAAAGTCATAAAACCATCCGTTTATTAGGTGCCGCTGCGAAAACTTTGAGTAGTTTTGACTATCCCTGCATCCACCAGAGATTTATCTGTTAAAATGTAAATGGTTGAGGAAGGGGAGGCACGAACTAAAATGCATTTAAAACTACGCGGCATTAATGACAGATTTTTAGTTTTCACTCTCCACCAACAACCATTAAGTGCAAATGGAATATGCGATAAGACGTACATTTTCTCTTAAAAGTAATAGGTTTCTTTAAGATGTAAAACACTATTTAGTCGCTGGATGTGGTAAGCTAGTATGATGCAATTTCCACGCTTTGAGGAAACCAGTTTTTCGGGAAACAGCGGGATACAAGAGACGGAGGTCCTAGACTTAAAGTCACCAACTTGGCGAAGGAGTATCGCAGGGGAGGCCAAGGAACGTTGTTGATATCCTGGAAACATGAACTTTCCCCGGGGAATGTACGAGACAAACACGATGTCGATCAATTATTTAGTTAACGTAGGACTTATTTTCTATTCCTACTGAATGGATAATCGATGAACAGTCGGATATATTTCGTGCACAGAATACGCTTTCTGCACGTACAAACCCGCTTAGGGAAACCAATAAATTTATTTGTTCTGGGGGGGGGGGAAATATTACGTGGGTAGGCTAAGTGTAATGCGCAATAAACAGAAACCCGGTAGGCTTAAAAGAAACACATCTGCGCATACGCAGTGCTTAAACCTTCCAACTATTCACCACATTCATAGTGTTTCTCCCACCATTAATTTTCTCGGGTTGCATGTCAGGATGATCGAGTGAGGAGCTTGCAGTGGATAACAAAAAGAAAGGGGTGAGAGATGTAAGACCAAAATGCCAACGAGGAAATAGAGTGGCGACAGGCATATAAATAGTGACAACGTCGAAATTAGATGAACGCAACGCTTGACATCAAAATATATGTTGCGAAGAACCCACACTGCAGAATCGAGGCAAAAATGTTCTCGATGGTGAATTTGATTCTGGAAATGTTTTAGAGCAGATTAGGAAGATTCTTTTCTGCATACGGTGTTCAGATTTATTTTTAAGATTCGTAAAGTAAATATAATGGAAATTTTAAAATAGTCGAAGACAGTTGTTGGCTAATTTATTTGAATAAATTTGCTTGCCCGAACAATAGCAGTTGTATTAATTCATTTATTCGTCTGGGCCTGTGATTGGCCCCGACGAATAACAGCTTCGATAATCTCTCACTCCATATGGAAATATATGACGAATTTTACAATCCATAATTCTTTTCAAATCCAGAAATATCACGGAACCAAACTAGCGCTCGTACCAACGATAGCATTTTTCTTTAAGAATATCTCTCTCAGTGCTATTTCCTAGTCAATAAACTTTTGTTTTACTCAATAAACTATGTAGCTTCACATGTTCTTCAAAATTATAGCTATGTGGGTGGTCATACAGCGCTTGCGTGAGCAGTTTGATGTCACTTAAGAACAGCTGAAAGCGAAGAAGGGCAGAACTGCTTATTGTCGGTACAGCTGGTAAAATGTTTGCTTCATTAAAAATATGGATAATCTCTTCCATAAAGAGAGACCTACTGACGCACACAACCAAAGTTTATGCCGCCATTATAACTGGTCACAGAACTCGTCAGTTGCACGACAAGTTATGATGGAGACAAAAAGGAAACTTAGCGACCTTTATTCGGAATTCTTGTGTAGTAGAAGCCTGAGGTGACCATTGCTCCCATACTCCGAACATCAGGGTTAGTGTGCAGTCTAGTTCAGGATCTTACCGATACCCTGTATCGGTAAGATCCTCAACCAGACTGCACACCAACCGTGATTAGCGACCTTTGTTGCGTGAGAGAAATTCGTTGTTTTTTCCAATCTAGATTATAAAATCCAAATGCCATGTAACTTGATAAAGACTACACATACCTAGATATAATTATTTCTTGAGAGAATAAAAGGGTGCAAATCCCTCCCATCCAATTATCGTCCCATTGCAATTACTTCTACTCTTTCTAAAGTAATGGAGAAATCAATTAACCGCCAAACTCTTAAACTACCCAGAAATCTTCCGTCTGATCAACGATCGCCAGTATGGATTCCGTCAGTGTCGATCCACTGGTGATATTCTGGCTTATGTTACCCATTTATGGACAAATTCAATGGAAAAGTTTGTTGAAACACAAGCAGTTGATCTTGACATCTCAAAGTCTTTCGATCGTGTTTCGCATAAAGTTCTTCTAAACAAGCTTCCATCTTATGGTTTGCCAACTGTTTTTAGTAATTGGTTATCGAGTTTTCTCTCTGATCGCTCACTGAGGGAGATGGTAGATGGCTCTCTGTCTTCTAACTTCTCCACTAATGCCGGTGTCCCCCAAGGTTCAGTTCTTTCCCCCACTCTTTTCCTCTTGTGTATCAATGACCTTCTTCCATTGACTGGAAATCCTATCCATAGTTTTGCCGATGATAGCACATTGCATTCAACTTTCCATTTTGAGAAACCTTGCCCTGCTCAATCAGCTTCAACTTCTCGAAAATCTGCTACCAATTCTTTAAATGCCGATCTTAAGGTAATTTTGCAGTGGGGCAAAGACAACTTAGTTGATTTCAACCCTTCTAAAACTCAGTCTTGTCTTATATCTCACAAAAAGGATTCTTCTGCTCCTATGCTTATCTTTAGTGACACTCCGATTTCTAGGCAAAATGATATATCTCTTTTGGGGATTACCCTGACTTCTGATCTCTCTTGGCACAAGCACATTACAAATATTGCTTCTTCTGCATCTAAAAAACTTGGTTTTCTCTTTCGCTCTCGGCGTTACTTTTCTTCCAGACAGCTGTTCACTCTGTATAAATCGCAAATCCGCCCTACCATGGAATATTGTTCCCACATCTATGGCGGTGCCCCAAAACCTTTCTTAGGCTTCTAGATTCCATTCAGAAGAGGGCAGTTAGGTTAATTAATGATTCATCTCTAACAGAGTCTCTCCACTCGCTGTCCCATAGACGTACTGTTTCTGCTGCATGCCTTTTCTGCAAATACTTCCACGGGCACTGTTCTTCTGAATTGGCTTCTATAATTCCCGTTCTCTCTTTCAAAACAGTCCGAACACGTGCCGCCACCAGCCAACATCCATTTACTGTCCAACTTCAAACCCACAGAACCAACTTTTCGTCTTCCTCGTTTATTCATTCAACTGCCGTTTTCTGGAACAACCTTCCTTCATACGTATTTCCTGAAAATTAGTCTACATAAGTTCGTCCAATGTCAACAAATATCTTCTATCGTCTTCTCAACCTCCAACCCAAGCACGGTACTAAGTACTATAGGTTCTAATACCTCTCGTGTTTGAAGTTTTCATAAAAAAAAAAAAAAAAGTGTGAACGTATTTTTTCTTTGAAGCACATTCGTTGATGCTTTCTCTCTCTCTCTCTCTGCGATTCTGTATTAGGCATGAATTTAACATTGATATTACAGTATAATACAATATTATTCTTATTTTTCAACAAACCAAACTGTTATTTGCGTTTATAATCAATCACACTACCTTTTAGTCCTTATAAATGCTTACAGATGTAAATAATTTCAGTTTCCAGAAATTAATATTCATCGAAATGTGCTTCACCAAAAGTATCCAGTCGCACCCCACTAAAGTCAGAAAAATTTTAAAAATCCGGAACCTCTCGATCACCAAGAGCGCAGGATTTTAAAGAGGTTGCTGTATATATCAATATAAAGAATATATTACAATACTCTCCATTTTTAATTTTATAATTGTATTAATCAACTCCACCAGTGAACCCTAATATTACAAGAACTCTGTGTGTGTGTGTGTGTGGTGTGTGTGTGTGTGTGTGTGTATAAAGCCCAACATGTGACTAGAATGTTTCTTGTGATGCGTAATATTGTGTTATGTTTCTATGTTGATTGGCCTCAACACGCGAAGGGGTGGGCCAACTTCCACCGTTCTAACGGTCAAGGATAAACCGTTAGAACAGTAAATCCCGCACTCACTGATATTGCACCTTGAAGGCCATAGAATAAGTTCTGGTTGGTGCGATTTTAAGTTTGCTGGAGAGTGTCCAGCTTTGGAGTTCATTAAGAACAGTATTCGCGTTATTCTCAAGTTAACAACGGAAATTTCTGTAGCCAAAACAATGCCAAGTTGCCCGCAAACGCAAGGAACAAATAAGTATCGAAGTTTTTGATGAGCCACTGACTGATAATCATGTTCCATAGTAGAGGTTATAAGACAGATCCCTGGGGACAACTACGACGAACTTGTCGAGTAACAGAATTGTAATTTGAGGCCACAGTGACATACCTGTTGCAGAAGTAGCAACATACCTGTTGCTACTTCTGCAACAGGTATGTCTAAAGGTGTCAAAATTTTTCTGAGGAGATTTTAGGAGTCTGAGACGTTCTAGGATATTCTCCCATCAAAGGCGCCCTCAAAGTCAACGAAAACAGCCAAGGTGAATTCATGGATAGTGAGGTGGATCCGATGAATAAATTCAACCTGGGCATCTTCAGTGCTAAGTCATTGAAATTATCCTTTTATTTTACTGGCCCGCGGAAACATAAAATTTTCATCAGCTGACAGTTTAACAAAGATTGGCCACCCCTGCTGTAATGAAGAAGGAGTATTCAGCCTTTGTGGGATTATCTCAGTAATACTGGAATTCTGAGACCATCCAAACGTTGTATATAATTTGGCTCTCCAACTCTGTAAATTTCCATTTCATCTCGAGATGTAAATGCCCCATATTTCGGCAGTAACAAGGTTATTACAAAAAAAATACTTCATCAAATATGAATCTTTACCCAGAAGCTGACCAAGTAAATATTCTAACAATTAAGAGGTCGATGGACTTGGAAAATAACTTCTGATGTAGCATTTGATGTGAATGCCATGGGCTCATTCTGCTCATTCAGAATGGGCTTCAGAAATGCCATGGGCTCATTCAGATAGCAGTCAAACAGAAGAGCACAGTTTGTTACAAGAGTAACGTAAAGTAAAACAAAGATGAAAGCATCGCAATGATTCGAAAATGGGTCTGTGGATAGAACACAGGAAATTCTTCTATCAGCATTGCAGTTTTTAGACCATCGAGGAATGTTAAGATTTGATTTCATCAAATCACAGCTCATATTAAGACAATTAGGGAGATATTCACTGAAGGAATGAAATTTTAATTTAAATAGTTTGATATCTTGGCCTTAAACCACGAATAACTTGGAGTTTGTAAGAAGGAGTTTTTTGGTTGTTGTTTTTTCTTCCATCCTGCGAAATTATGTAACCAGACGTTGTAAACAATTTTAATTAAGGCATCACGCTTTCAGGGGGGTTAGCGATAATGTCTTGACGTAAGGCATTTCACTTGTTATAGTCCTGTTGGTTGCCAATTACAATCTTCATAAATTTTCAACCAACATTAATTAATATGCGGTAAAAGCGGCCATAAATAATTAAGTATGATTAACTTGGATTTATTTATCAAAATATAAATATTTCAACTGTTATTCATCGGTTGTGTGTATGCAGATGTTCCCCAGTGGAAATTTTTAAAGATGTAGACGCCATGAGGTTTTTTAAAGATTAATTTCTGTTGGTTATTTTTTTAATGTAAATCAGGGGATGAAAATACAATTAGAAAAGAAACTGTATGAGATGAAAATGAGCCACGTCAACGCATAACTCATGTTAACCAAGTAGCTGCAAGAAATGTCTTATTAAGAAGGTAGAATTAAATTTTTTTTTACATTACTACTTCTTTTACTTCTGTTTTTGTTGCTTTTCAGTCTCAAAGCAAACAGTTCGGTTACGCCAGCAAAGGAGGATCAATCGATACTGAAAATACATAATTGAATTTCTTTAGATTAGAAACACATTACTTTTCTTGGAGGGCGGATTTTTATTAAAAAATAAAATAAAATAAAACAGCCCGCAAAAATGAAACCGCATTTTATTATCAGTTCACTAGATGTGCCTGTTATAAAAGGCGCTGTATGACTAGATGAAATGGAATTTGTTGCCTTCAGAAGTTGGGATAAATTAAGACAACGAAGTTATGGTTCATAAAGAAAAGAGTTGGTGTGAACCGGAGACATTTGATTTTGGTGAACTTGAAAATATTGCCGGTATTTCAAACTTCTTTTCATCCTAAAGTTAATTGACATTTAAACTGGGAGGTTTCCATTCGGGTTTTCCGGTTTTAATTTTGTAAAGAAGTAAATCTTTTTCTTCAAGTTAATTCCACAAATAGCGCAAGATTTGTGGGTAATTGACCACGGCGATATGCCGAAGATTGGTGGCTATTACAATTCTTTCAAATTCGAAGATGTTTCTTTGAAACCTGATACGAGTCCAGAGATTCTGATATTGGTACGGGCAGAAGTCTTTAGATTTGAAAACTACGAAATGCAATTTACGATTGTGTTTGGATTGTGGGGATATTATTGAATCTTCTTTTCTCCATACATTGCGAAGTTCAATCTGCGCAGTATGGAGAGAAGGGGAGACAACATTCATGCTCTTTTTGAACAGATTTTCCTGCGCAATCAAAGCAGTGGGAAAGGACGTTGTCGTGATTGAGAAAAAATGGCCAATGCACCATTCTCGGGACGTGATGAGAGCGAATTTTGGCTTCTAACAAGAAAGTATATTGCTCAAGTGGAATTCTCAACAACCCCTGGAATTATTTCGTGGTTTAGACCTTCTATGACAACTTCTTATCTGCTAACAGGGCATGGGTTCCTCCGGGCTAAGTTATTTGAGCGTGGTACTGCACATGTGGGGAATATGAAACATGGATTCATGTACTTCTGAACTGTCCATTGTACTCTCAACTTAGAACGGATTTAATGTCTGCGGTTCCAAACTTATTGGAGAACAATGTAAATATCTTAGTTGAAGACCATAATAACTTTACGGCTCTGCAAACCTTCTCAAGATCAGTTTTCATATTGAGGACTCAGCTAAGAACTTCAGCTTCTTCTGGGAATTGACTTCACAAATGACCAAAAGACAAAAGGTTTAAGTGTAAACAGAAGATTTAAGTTGATTGTTATTGTGTTGACTTATATGGATTTCTATTGTGTTGATTTATGCTAATTAATGTTGCATTGATTTTGGCCAATTGCTATTGACAAGATTGTTACTGTAAAGATGTATGTTATATATTGTTTTCTTGGTTCTCAGTAATTCAGACTCTGAGCATATTTAAAAAAAAAGTATTGTATATATCTGTTTAATATAATAATTAGTGAGTGTAAGTGAGGATAATTTGTGGAAATTCTCCACTAGTAATTCATTTGTTGACACCCACTGGTATTGCACTACATCCGGTGGGTGCGGGACTTGTGCATTCGGCACAAATACGTAATGTAAACCCGGGCCTAGAGAAGGGCACCGGGCAACAGCTGTCTTATATTGGCGGTGGTAAAATACCTCGCACATGCTTTTAGGCTAGATTTGTTGAGGTTCTACGCCAAAACAGATGAACTAGGTGGAGATGGGCTTTTGCCTAGGCCCCACCCTTGACACTGGGATACACGTACGAAGTGCACCAGGAGGTATAATATAATGTCTTATATAGGTGTAACGAGAATGTGAATGTATATACATATATATATACATATATATATATATATATATATATATGTTATATATTATTACATATATATATATATATATATATATATATATATATATATATGTAATAATTGCGTGTGTACAAATAAATGAATGAAATGAAATGTTTTGCTGGATGAAAAATCCGAGTTTTCGGGATGAAAAACCATGTTAGCCTCGCCTGAGACCGACAAACTGAGCAACGTTGTGAAACAGACCCATAAAAATTCATCCCGTCTTCGACAGGATTCGAACTCAGGTCTTTTCCACCTGATGTTGGAAGGATGGAGATCCTACCAACTGTTTTCTCGTAGATGCCTCAATAACATCATTATAGAAATGTCGATATACAGCGTGTCCCCATGGAATGCATTTCTGATGAAATTGCAGCAATGGACTTCAATGGACTTCTTCAAGCGCGATGATTTTGGGCTTTTCTATTGTGTTTTGTTTAGAATTATATAAGCCTATTTTTCGTCACCTGACGGCCTTTCGAAAGGAACTGTGGGTCTCTCTGAAGTGTTTCTAAAAGGACCTGGCAGAGACTCACCTGATTCCGCGCTTGCCGGTCATCCAGAGCTACGCACAAATATTGCTACAATCCGTCACATGTTTAATCCTTGCGTTAAACACTCTGGCACCATCTTAATGAGTCTCACCTCATTTGAGAGGGGGTTTCCTCACCAAAGGGAAGTTTTAACAAGTCATGGGTTGCTGTAGCAGTTTTTATTATTATGATCACTTAGGCTGAAGCAGAACTTGATGCATCTGCCTTATTCTTGGTTGGACTCCAAAAATACATGTATGTACCTCTCTTTTCCTTAAAATTATTGCCCTAATCTCTTCAATATCCTTCTTCCTTTTTTCATATTTCATTTATTTATTGTATATCTAATTATTTCTCTTTTCCCCCAAACAAACAGATCAAAGAAGAGCGTGCGACGTCCAGGCAAAAGAAAAGTGGAAATGCTGACATCAGTTTCATCTTCCATCTTCTAACCACTCCCCATGAGTACCATCCAGATACGTCCGACTACATTAACTCTTCTATAAATAAAAGATTCAATTTCTGTATGTCATTACTCACTGCAAGTGACATTAAAACTCGCCATTAAAATTTTACATTCTCCTAGGTCCAGACAGGTCTGTGGACAATATAAAATAAATCCCGTTAAAAACAGACTTCAGAAATTCGCAACACTTGAAATGCCGGTTAACGAGGTGTGAAAGATGCCTGCCGGTGTTTACTTTTTAATATACTTACGTTAGCCCCAAACAGTTTTCTTTGTACTTTCTTAATGATTCATTTATTAAGAAAAGCGCCTTAACTACTTGAAATCGTCTTAAGAAATGTGTACAAACGAGAGGATATATATCAGGTCCACGTATGGCATTACCATAGCGTGTGGTCTGTTTTTGATCCGTCTAATTTCACAATGGGCTAACACCACCACAGGGGCTTTCGCTAATGTTGCCCCTAGGAAATTTTATACTGATGATGGAAGAATTACGGGCGATATAATTAATAGAATCGCAAGGAGCAGTGCAATTTTGGGAAATTAACGCTCTACAAATTATATATCTTAAAATTAAAAGGCCTAAATTATCTTTGTACTTAAAAAAAAAACATTCTAAATTTACAGCACAGTTAGGTAGGCAATAAAACAGGCGAAGAATCATTAAAGAAATCTACTCCTTACACCATCATAGGAACAATGTTTTTATTGTCTTTTCTTAATGTGACCCAAGTGAGGCATGGCGAACACGCAACTCTACAATTATTAGCTGCCTCGCTCGTGCATTCAAGTATTTGCTTGTACGAAGAGAATTTTAATAGACGTATAAAGTAGAGGACCCTTTCTTTTTCTTTCTTTTTTTTTAGAATGTCTGTGTTGGCAGCGTTTAATTAGAAATCACGATAAGATAGATTTCTTTTTATTATCGTATTTCTCTCTCTCGGAGGACGAGACGTTTCCTCAGAAAGCTGTGACAAATAATATACTACGTTCATCAAATCATATGCAAGTGGAAGCCATAAATCACTTCTCAATTTAAAGGGTTCGAAGCGCTTTTCTAAAATTAACCTTTTTCAGAATTTTCCAACCTCCATCGTGTTTGCGGTATTTCGTTTTTATTGGTACATCATTAAAAGGGGTTTTATGCGCTTCCCTCGAAACTGTAAAATACCCTAACACTGGGCAAGATTTTTCCGTACTTAGCTGGCTATTCAATGGATTTAAATTATTTTTCTTTTTAATTACAGAATTCTAATTGAGAATGTTTTTTCGTATTTAGCAGAAGAAACAGTTCTTGAATAGAGTTTGATACATGTCCTCCTTGTTTACTTTTGATCTTAATTACAACTTTTATCTTCAATGGTTAACTAGACATCGTTGTGTTCTGGGTATTTGTCTTATACTCGGTAGCCTGCTCAGAGTAGGCTGATTAGTTCGTTTTAAATCACTGCACTTCCTCAGAGAAATTAATTATTTGTCTTCCATTGAAATTCGATCTTACGTTTCTGAGCTATGGTTAATTGGATACGCATCTAGCCTTGGAAAGAATGGCTTTACTCTTTAGAGAATGGTTTATAAGAATAGGAGAGAAAATAGGCAGAAGAACACGAATGAGATTTAGTCGAAGATAAACGTTATGTGGCCATCCCCTTGATGGGATGAGTACATTTAAAATGTCTACTGTCGAACAGTTGGAGAGAAACATTCATTTACCAGCTACTGTTTAAATATGAAAATTGATGAGGAAACATCAAACGTGAGACATATTCCAAGTAGTCGCTGCCACACACTTCCATCCATACATGGCATTGGGGGGGTAGTTGCAATCATCATCAGCAACAGAATGGAATCATTTGTCTTCCTCAAAACTATAAAATATTCAAACCCAACTTGCACACAGTACGGCCTTTCAAAGACTTAAAAAAAAATAATAAAAAACACGCACTAGTGTAGATTAGTGAATTCGAGTGAACAGTCTCTTTGCACGCGCACTGTATTCGTGCCTGGAGGAAATGAGCAAGGCCGGAAAGCTCACTTCACTGGCAGGGTTTAAATCTGTTTCTTGTCATCCACATCATTAATGTTTAATGGCCGAGATATGTAATAAATAAATTGGTTTACGTACGAAGCTACCTGCTGGTTTCCGCCGCGACACACCAGGAAATAGAAGCACAAAAAAGTCACCGCAAACACTGAAAAGATGGCCGCAGAGTTTGGTAATCGAGATATGCGTCTTTAGCTTGTACTCGCACTTATCATGGAAAAATTCAAGCTTCGCTTAAATTACAGAAAAACCAAAATTTCTCCTTCTGGCCGCAATTTGCAAAATTCATTTCTATTGTTATAGTTTTCATTAAATACTTTTATCTAACGGATAGACTAATCTTAAATATCCGCTTAATGAACCTGTCAACAACCACATAACCGTGCAGAGTGTCCATTCTTCGAATATAACGAGTGAGCGAGCGTTTAAATCGAATTCTTATTCTTTAAAAATGGACGAACCTCTAAGGTTATGTTATGAAATGGGGAAGATTTCAACGAGTTAGTAACTCACTGTTCAGTGAGTTACATATTTCAAACCCAATGGTATGTTTGTACACTGCCTGGTATTTTATTAAGGTTATGAGCTATTAATAGCTTGTTAAACTACCATTCTTCCGAATCGCTGATCCTACACGACGTAGCATGGGGTCAGCAGGGTGCTGGAAAGTGACACATTGAATATTGGACCTCGTGGAACAAAACTGTCCTCAGTTTCTAGTGGAAAGTATGCAAAGAATTTTGATGACGAATCCAGCTTATCCACAAGACATTCAATGGAACTGAGAACTAGAGATAGCTAGGGCAGATGCTTGAACCCTTCGTGTTCCTCTAATTACCCTTTCACGGGTGAATGGTTGCACTGTCAGCAACACTTCCTGGTGTACTTAATCCTCAGCGATTTTAACTTTTTATATGATCTAAAGTTCCAGCACACTGTGCTGTCAGTACAGTTTATCCATCCATCTTTTCGATTTGCATATTTTTTTGCACAGAATTTTGCATATAACTCAAAATTTCATGGTCTTAAGTGGCCAGGCGGTGTATGCAGACAAATAGGGAGACCTTCTAACGAAAGACTATTCTCTGCAGATTGTGGCTGGATGGATGACGCATTTTCATACTGTGCATATAAATTGCAGAGCAAGAGGTTTCAAAGGGGTTCTCAATGGTTTCTAAGGTTTCATATACGGCTATTAACAATGTTCTAATATAAAACGCTTTGACTGTTTGTTGTCTGTAAAAAAACAGCGTGGAATTTTTATTGAAATATAAATGTGGGCCAAAGATTTTTATAAGATGAGAAGGAATCCAACTTTATAATAAAAGTAAATTAAGAAAAAATTACATTAGAAAAATATATAAATTAGAAAAAAATAAACTAACAAAATGGGAAAAAAAATTCATTTTAAGATTTTTTTGTGTTCATTCTGTTGAGGAGGGACCACGTGGTGAAAAAAAAGGGGTGAGAGTGTGGGGATATTTGTTTGTTTTAGTATTATTTCAGCCATAAAACGTATTTCCTTCAATATAAGTTATTAAGACGAAAGTGACTGACCTATTAAGCAACAGAACCTTTTAAAACTTTTTTCCAAACACAGAAAAGAAAAATTATAAAAACGTGTGAAGATCTTTGGAATTTTCTCAGCCACTGTAAAGAAAGCAGGTAGAAGTGGGTATCACGTAGACAGATGTAGCAATAATTTATATGGATGTATGTATTTATGTATGACAATGCAAAAAGGGAAAAAAAAAAAAGTTCTGTCGTATCATCACCGGGGATACAAGAAAACCTCTGCTGTCATCATTTGATTCTTTATCATTTTTATTAAACAAAGGAAGGGAATGTTCAAACCAAGCACTGGTTATTTATCATTTTTATCGAAAAAAAAAAAAAAGAAAAAAAAAACGCGCTTTCACCTATCATCAGCATTTTCCAATAATGCGGTTTCCATAGCAACGGATGCTGCACTGCTTTTTCCGAGATGGGGATAAAAAAAAAAAAATACACAAACAAACAAAAACAATGTAACATATTCACCAATATATATCACCGACGACTTAAATGTCTTCAACCTCTCCTTCATAAAACTGGTTTTCATTTTACATCTCTCTTGTAGGACGCGTGCGCCATGTATGCTTCTCTATGTGCGTGTGTGTGTGTATATATATATATATATATAACCGCTTGTGTTTTGGTTTTTCTTTCCCCCTCACCGATATCCGACACACGTTTCAAAGCAAAAAAAAAAGATAAGAGGATTAGAAAATGTGGTGTATAAAGAGAAAGAGGAGGGAGAGCGACACATACTGTTCTCCCAGTATCGCTTGCAACAAAGGCTTTCAAGTAAGCAGACATCTTCCTGCTTTAGTGAGTTAGCTCCAAATTGGAATTTTTAAGTGATGCTATCACATGGGAAAAGCTGTGAGTCAGGTTTTTATAACACTGTTCTTAATGTAACTACTTTCAGACAATGTGTCCCTGGAGGATGCGGTTAACTCTAAGTCGCCTTTCTCTTCTGACTAAAAGATGCGTTTTGTGGATATCGATCGAAGACGGAACATCTAAGGTCCATCTGAGAAGGCAATCTTGTGCAGATTCTCTCCACCGTAGTCGGATATAAAAATTCGTTTCGTGGTTGATAAAGCCAAAAACACTTACAAGATATGGAAGGGCTCAGCATTCATTGTGTAGCATGGATGCTTTCTGGTGTCACATCTGTCATTGCATCATGCGGAAGCACTTTCTTCAATAGGAACCACAGTTTCGCTTGAAGTACGTTGAGGGGGAAAACAAATATCCAATTTCGCAGAGAACCTCCTACATATCTGCATATATTTACATTTGCTTACTATTAGTTTCATAAATATTTCAAAGTATTCTTTGCATCGCACGTTGGAATATCGCCCAATCGAAATATACTCGACGTGGTATACCAGACCCCATCAGAAGAAATGGTCTGAATTTACCAATACTTCTCTTTCATTATGGAAGTTGTGAATGAATCTTCGGTCATCCAAAAAGTTTCTTGATGCATAAAGATAAACTTTTGAGATACTGAGGAACAAATAACACTTTTTTTGTCATTGGAAATGGTTAACAAGATGCATTTAAAGCTTAAAACTGTCAACTATTTTCAGAACAAACTGTAATCGAATCATTTCCAACATACAGTTGCTATTCTGGGGAAAAAATTGCTCTCTATTAATTCTATCCGTTCTCTGATGAATGGTATAAATGGCGAAACGTTGTATTAAATGTTCACTTCCTGCAGTTTGCTTAAAAATTATATTCTGCAGTTTACATTTCTAACAGAAATCGACAAAAAAAGAAAATTTCTGAAAAGAAATCACTGATTGTAATAAAATTAAGACATTCCAAAATGTATTCCTAGATCGGCCATAATTATCTTCTACGATAGCATCCTTTATAAGAAAACAACCACACTCCTAGAACATAACCTCAATGTGCAATAACGAACTTAAACTCAATGTGCAGTCTTCATACAGATTACACAGCAATCTGCATGAAGCAGTTTCACTGTTCCTGTGAACTGATGAGTCGCATTATATAGCCTTCAGATCAGACAGTCGATTGGGGATGGAGGATATCTTAGGAACGGCATCTATTGTGTATTGTACTCACAATGAAATTCGGAGAAGGCGCGGTCATGGGGCGGGTAGACTTCTCTTGATCTGGACTTGGTCCTTTTGTTGTAGTATCAAAAACAACCAGTCCGAATCTTAGTGACATCATATAGAAATCCATGATGTCCATTCTCTGACAGTTCTATGGAAATAAGCTCTTCATGTTCCAGCACAATAATGCGCCAGCCTTTACACTAGCATTGCAAAAGCTGTTTTGAGGAAATCTTAAGTTCATCAACTAGCCTATAGTCCAGATGTAAATCCAATCGTTGAACATCTTTATAATGTACTTGAACCCGCATTAGAGTGCAACCCCTCTGATTTACAGCTTAACTGGTGACCGCACAGAAGTAGAAATGGACGCAGATTCCTGCTGCTTGATTCAAGGAGGCGACAGAAAATATTCCGTCGATGCTGACATTGAGTCCAAAAGTGGTACTGTACTACATTAAAACTCGTGTACCAAACATGATAATATCGGAATATCTTTAGAGGGACACTGCTAAAGATATAATTTGCCGGCGCAGTACAGCTAAAAATCAAAATTAGAACCAGTACTTAGAATTTGTTAAACAGGCTGTCAGGGAAAAAAATCTTGTGAAGGGAGGAAGAGCAAGTATTATGGTATCGAGAGCTTCTAATGTTAGGGCAAGCACTGATTATCATAATATATTCAACACTATTTCATATTGGGAATTCCAGAAGTAATATTTCCTACTGTTTTAAATTATGAGCGTCCTGCTGGCCATGGCTAATAACATACCCCAGGGCGAAATCTGTTCCATTATTTGTCAATATTCAAGAGACTGATGAATCCTGGGAGCTTACACTTTTGTCAAAAAGCGTATCTGTATGTATGAGAAAGTCCCTCAGATGAAATCTGCCTTAGCTGTTGTAGTGAATCCTCTTCTCCCCCCCCCCCAAAAGATTCTCCTTCAAACAGAGTTTCTGGATGCGCCACCATTCAAGGGTGTTGTTCAATAGTATACGTTCAATATCTCTTATAAAAAGGGGCAGAGAGGAAATTTCAGATCACATAAACTGGCTGAAAAACCTGTTCCAATTACTATTCATTTCCCTTGGGCTTAACGCATCAAGTCTTCTTATCATCTTACATCATCATCAGTTTTCATTCGTTCATCTAAATCGATTGAAAAGAACTGTACTCGCTCGCATTTTCTTAATGAAATGCTTACAAATTGGAATTAATAAGTTTCACATTGCACGCAAAGTTGCTGAAATCTGGAATAATTTAGGTGGATATGCCAAAAGAGAATTTAGTTTCTTAAGGGTGTTTTCAAGAAACTCTGACTCGCATTTGTGCAGGGAATGTTCTGCTAGCTCAGGAATTCAACCAATTAGCGAAATGCTCCACAGTAATTTCTTCTCCAACGCGAGTTATAATTCATCTCTAGTTTGTCCTTAGAATTATGAGTTCACGTTCTTCCTTTTGAAGTGGGAGTTGAAATAAACTTCTAGTAGTAATTATCATTTATTTTCTTGATTATTAAGAGTATTAAAATAGGGTTACTTTATTTACTATTATTGTTATTTATTTATTTTTTGGGATAGTCGGAGATCTTCCCTTATTTTCCTTTTCCACTTAAAAGCCGATATACTTAAATTGCACAGTTTAGGATAGAAACTTCGACTATTTTCTCAATGTGCCATAACCTCTAGGGGGAGTGGAGTTAAAATAATCACTTTTAACTCCACTTCCACAGCTTATAAATAACTCCTGAATTTGTTTCCCGGATGCAGAACTTTACATTTATAAGAATTAAACTTCAGTTGCTATTTTTCAGACAATATTGGCAACCGATTTAAGTCATTTTGAAAAAAAAAGAAACAAAACTTTTAGCCTGATTCTGGTTATTAACCACCCTTTGCATCATCAGCAAACTTTGACAGTTTCCCTTGCAATACCTCATCAGTGGCATTAAGAAAAACATTAGAAACAGGAGAAGTCCTTCAGAAATCGCTGAAGAACTCCATTTACTACACTGGTCCACTGAAGGGTTTCCATTATACATCCCTTTATATCGTGTATTTTAGCCAATCCCTGATCTAATGAAGGATTAGGAGCAAACCCAAATCCTGGAACAAATTGGGATTACTAGTAATCACAATTTCCTCTAGTTTATATAACAACTTTTTTTTATAAATAACTGATAAGTACACAGCTTAGCTCTGATTGAGAAAAAATGATACCATCTGCAGATCTTAAATGACAGTGGTACAGAAACTAGCAGCATCCTGGCTATAATCTTAGCAGTATAACAGCCTTTCATGTGAAACAATATCAAAAGCTTTATCGAAATCGATGTAAATAATTTTAAAGTAGTTTCTTGCATCCGACTATTTTATGACTTCATTATAATAATTAAACGGATTGGTCAGGCAAGCTTTCCCCTTCGCAAACCCATTAATGACTTCATTCCTATCAAGATTGTATTATAAAAGGTAAAGGTGCAGCCATTATCAATCCACTGCAGGATGGGAAGCCTCCTCAACGATTCATGTTGAGGGAAATGGACCATAATCTGCCACGCTGATCCAGTGCGGGTTGGTAGACCGACCGTATTTAGCAGTCAAGGCCTTTAATCCCCCGGTCTACTCAAAGAGCGTGTGCTACTGCACTCCATCTCCTGACCACTCGGCTACGGAGGCCGCTAGGGAGATTGTATTGTATTGGAACCTTAATCAGAAAGTCTATGAAGACTCTCCACAGTCCACCAATGAATTCAAACTTGTCTATAGTTGCCAATCACGTCTTTGACGCCTCTTTTGTGGATTGGGGAGACGTTGGCACTTTACCAATCCAGGAGGATCTCCCTGGAGTCTACTAATGATCTTATTAACATCTTCAACTGGATGTTGTTACATTTTTTAATGTAACAGGTTGTATACCCTCAACTCTCCTGGAGCCTTACCTTCTCTCACTGTTACTAATTTTTCTAATAGACTCATCTCCGAGATCGATCATTGTATCACTGATATTATGTATATCTGACCCTTGACTCCCTGTCACTGTTCCTACGTGGTTCCAGCGGACATTCAGCTTTAAATATCGTTTTTGAGAGCCTTTACAAGAGGCATAACAGCTCCATTCCTTTAGATCCTCTCTATCGTTCCTGAACACGCTGTATAACATACTCCTGGTTTTACTATATAGACAACATGAATTTTATATTTTATTTCTGATTCGAGACTGCTGATTGTTTTTACGCCTATTTCAATGTCTCTGTACGCGAAGTCATTGGGGGGTTGCACAAAGCACTGTCGAGAAGGGTAGAAGTGTAATTTTGATATCACTCGGTGTCATTGTAAAAGACAAAGATACTTCACCAATCTAAATAGCACGAAGTGATCTGATATTTTTCACAAACTTATACATTAAAGCAAATCGTGAAAACCTATACAATAAATTTAAAAATGCGAAAACAAAAAGCTTTATTTATATTAACATCAAACTACTAACGTAAACCAATAATAAGTTGGCATAAAAATTACCGAAATTGTGATATTACTACCACTGCAATCCTAATGAACAATAATACCGAGATAAATTGGGTAAAACCATTACACAGCACGATGTTTATGGTCTCTGCATCACCTAAGAGGCATCAGCGATTGGTGATGAAAGTGATAATAAACAGACAATGTCTGGATTGCTATCCTTTCACAAACAACTATCCAACTAGATCGTAAGGCACTGCAGATATTTTCCTAATACAACGATATGGCTTCCATCACGTCTATAACGCTGACTGATGTCCATTTGTGAAGCTGCAGAACCCCCAGGTTCCACTTAAACAACACGATGGTAGTGAGTTAAAGCAGCCTTCGATGCAACATAAATCAGTTTTACTATCTACCTTACAGAAATCTCCACTAAGTCGCGAGCAAAGATTGCAGAGTGCATCAGTTTTTGACTGTATTACATTTCCTTGGGCGAGCTAAGAATGGGACGGATTAGGCAAATGTACAAGATGCAACGCGATTAATTATGCATGCACGCGTGACACTGCTCTGTAGGATCACGTGGCTGTCCCAGGACGTGATCCTCTTTTGTAGCGATAACACGTATTTTAAAATAGCCCACCGAAAACTGCTAATGCCGAGCAGAAAATGTATTCCGGGCGCGCTTTTAAAGTTAAAATATACGGCGCGCGCTAGGCACGAAGCAAACGATGACGATATTGTTACATTATTTAAAGTCGTTTGCTTACTGCAAATTGCCGTTGAATAAGTAGTGGGCCCTATAAGTTACGAGACAAATATTGAAAAGTATTACACTCGTATTGATTGACTCGCACTTTTCAGGGGAGCTTCGTGCTCTCCCTTTCTTGGCCACCCTTTTATCTTTGGTGCATATCGGGTTTTAAATACGATAAGAGTATTTTTTTTAAAAAAGTAACTTATATCCAAAAAATTCATCCTTTTATTATCCTGCCCTTGGGACCTCAAACGTTGTAGCTATTTGGATTTAATACGTGAGCGATAAAGAAATAATATTCACAGCGACTCCTACCGGTTATTAGATTCTTCATTTATCCTTTTCTCCTTCCTCTGTTCAAAACCTTCAGGGTATTCAGAAAAAGGTAAAGCGCTCCTGACCTCTTTAACCTTTACACCCACCCCTGCCAAAGTTACTATGGTGTTTCTCAAGTTCTTCCTTCAACCACCTCTGCTTTAACCATATTTTATTTTTACGACACAACTACGTTTACAGTTTTCTTTAACTCTTCTTGATCTATACGTCTTATATTCCGTGTTGTCACCTTCCTGCGTTCATTTCCTTTATATCAGTTATCCTTTTAAGATCCGAGATCATTTTCCAAATAAATGTTCCCCATTTGCTTTAGATAAGCTGATTCCTTCGAGTCTAAGAAATACGTCTCAAGTCTATTACCAGCTAAGGTGAGGTAATTATGATGACAAGGTTATTGCTTTTGGCCTCCAGACAGGTTCTGTTAATTCAGTTCTCTCTGTTCAGGCGTTATAGCTATGCCAGCCAGTACTCTATCATGCAGTCTCCACAGAATTGCCCAAGAGGCGGGGTTAACATTTGGTTAAGAGGAGGTTGGAACTTAAGCTTCGTTAGCCCCTAACAACGGTGTGAGAAATGACAAAAGGCACCTGGAGAGGATAGGATAAATGCGAACTGTTCGAGGAGAGCAGAATGCAATCAGAGAATGAATATTTTAAATATGCATGAAGGAAACGCCAAAAAGGCTACTGGACTCTTCGTTTGTATAAAGAGGACCGCTATATTACAATAACTTAAGACATAAAAGTGTTCTTTGTATAACATAAATAATAAAAAAATTCGTTTCTTTAATAATGCAGGAAAACCAAGCGACCAACTTGTTGGTTGTACGTACGCATTCTAAAATCTCATTACAACATTTTTAAGAAACTTAATGGGAAGAAAAAAATAACTTTCAACGAAATACATAAATTCAAATATCAAGAACAATTTCCCTTTATTGCATATCGTTAAGAGCGAACTTAAATCATTGCAGAGGCACCATTTTGTGATATTATGTCTCTTGTAAGAATATATATACGTATTCTTCGGAGAACCTCTGGTTACTTCAGGCTCCAGTTCAGGGATTTATCAAGAATGACAGTTAGGTTGTAACACTAATTTTTTAGACTATTTCACGGTTCCAACGCCTGTAAGAGTCAATGCTTGGTAAGAATTTGGCCACACTGTGCACAGTCATTATTAAAACAACGACTGTGCATAGTTTTTGATAGTTTTTTTTTCCACCCTACCCTTTTAGGTCCCGAATTCCACTGCCCCAATTCAAAATCGTTCCACTCCTCAATGATATAACCAAATATTGTTGAGGATAATACTTTTCTACGTCTTCATTTCTAATTATTCATATTTTGGACAGCCATATTGCAATTACCCTTGACGAAACACAATGGACCAAAAACACCTGTCCACAAGGAAAACAACCTAAAAAGAAGGGCCCTGAATCCTGTTAAGAACAGAAGGGATTTTTAAGGCGCTTTTTACACACTGTGGCCGGGTTAGTCGGTCTTTGGCGAGGGTTGCCGATCCTCCTCTACTTTGTAAACTATGGTTTTTCCATCCATAAACACAGTCAAGCTGACCACAAAATCCACTGAATTTACGGATACAATAACGTGTGATAGCCATAGTTGCTTCAGCACAAAAACAAAACAATATCACAAGGTTTCGGTTACTGAAACCTGGTCTTGTTTGATTTTGTTTTTGCAATATTTTTTATAAATGCATATGCAGTTTCTCTACTGGTGAAGAGAATCATTCCACCAATACTGGAACTCCATTGTTGATGGAATGATTTTCCAAAAAGAATCTTATAGATTTAACTCATTAAAAGTTGAGCCCATAAAATTTTATGAGTTAACTTGAACCCATAAAATTTTGGCTTCTTTCGGAGGCAACACTGGATTAATTACAGCTGACATTAAAAACAATAAGAACTTGATTTTTAATTTGTTTTGGAGAATCTTTCTCCTTCTTTGTCACTTATAAGGATCTACAGCTGCTGCCTGCAAGGCTGTCCACAGTGTCGGAATAGATGATGGTTGTGTGTCCATACGCCTCATTTTCCATCCAAAACATCCCACAGGTGTTCAATTGGATCGAATTTGCAGGCCAATCTTCACTGTGTTCCTCTAACCACTCATACACACAGTACAGACACGATAACATGGCGCATTATCGTCTTTGAAGATCCCATTATGTCTGGGAAAAAATGCAACAAGGCAGGGTGCACATCATCTCCTAAGATCTGCCAGTAGCCTTCGCTAGTGAAACGTTGGTCCATAAGCATCAAGTGTCCCACTTCTTGCAAGCAAAACATGCTTCACATTACGCAACCACTGCCATCTGGCTGGATAGTGGGCACCATGCACGATGGGTCTATGGACTCGTGTTGCTTACGCCACACACCAAAGTGTCCGCCGGCGTATTGTACCAGGTATTTGTACTCATATGTTCAGCACACTCTTTACCAGTCCGCCAGTGTTCAACCAGCGTGTTATTGACACCACAGCATTCGCCGTCGACGATAATCAGCGATGAAGAGAGGGTGTCTCTTGGGTCGTCTGCTGTGGAACCCCATACGTCTGAATGAGCGACGCATCTTCATTTCTGATATTGTTCTTGCATTCTCACATTGTATTGAGATGTCAACTGTCGCATAGTGATCTGCCATAGAGCCTGTAAAACGCGCTGCACTCTTCGTTTACACGAACATCCACCTTGCATAACCTTTACAGTTCTGTACGCAAGAGAGCGTTTGTCCCCTTAGACCATTCTTTGTACATCTTAACTACAGTGGACCTTGAGCAACCGCCATACAAGCCGTTTCTGATATGAAGTATCCGACGCACGAGCTCCCACAATCATATCCCTTTTGAAACATCGTGATGACTTTACTACGTCCCATAACTGCTACTTTATCACTTTGACTTGCATGACCAGATGCAAATTACCGTTTCCCTAGCATACGAAGCTGTTCGGCTTTTTATACTGCTAGCTATGGGGCATTACTTGTTTGCTTGTTTGTATTGGAGTTTATTGGAGTATGGACTACGTTGGTCATAATCCGCCAGTTCACATGGTATGATGTGTTTCAGAGGTAGCTATGGGGCATAGTCCATTACGGATGGGGTGGTCCCAATTCAGTGATCACTGAGTGTAATTTAAGACTATTACAACAGAATCTCAAATTATTCAACCAATTCATTTCTTGGTTGAATAAGTTCAACCAAGAATGAATAATTCATTCTTGGATTATTCAAAGCCTAGAAAGATCGCATCTTCTCTGAATCCCGATAAAGGAGACTAGAAAGACCGATAGGCCAATTTATAACTTTAAATTATTATTTAATTTTGGACTGTACTGTCCACTGAGGAAGTTATGACCATTGTATCGTGAAATTCAATAAACTTTCTTAATAATTTGAACAATACAGTCGAAAATTAAATAATTTTCTGTAAATTATGTACTACACTGAAAAGACAGAATTCATGTGATACCTGGTTCCTGGGCAACGAGACGCTGTCACCCCTCTCACTAGTGGACGAATCCATCGCCTGGCAGGTATATGGGTACACTGCATTCACGTAGACGATAATTCGATGTCAGTATGGATAAACCAACTTTTGAGTTAAACTGGATAACTTTTGAGTTATCCAGTATAGATAAACCAACTTTATGGATTAACCAACTTTAAAAGAGGGATGATAGTGGGTGCCCGACGCATGGGTTACTCTGTTGCGGAGGTGGTACAGAAATTGCACTATCCCCGTTCGACAGTATCAAGAGTGTATTGGGAATACGCCATTTCCAGAATAACATCTCATCGTGGACAGTGCTGTGGGCGGAGAAAGTGGTGGATGCACGTGGCCGTCGACGTCTGCCTCGCATTGTTCAAGCCACCCAGAAAGCGATAGTGGCACAAAAAACCACCGACTTCAACGAGGGAGGCTCCAGAAACGTCTCCACCAAGACCATCAGGCGTTCATTAGTCGCCTCTGATAATTCTCCTTATGGATTACAGTTTAGTTCGGAGATGAGTATCGGGAAGGGTCAAAAAAACTACCCGTTCAGTACACATCCCAAAGATGGAAGGAATTAAATAACCTAGTAAAGAAACCCACGTGGGTAGCTCAGTTGGTAGGATCGCCGTCCTCCCACACAGAGTGGAAAAGGTCTGAGTTCGGAGTTCCCTCGATGACGTGAGGAATTTTTGTGGGCTTTTTCACAACGTGGCTGATTTAGTCGATCTCAAGCGAGGATAACATGGTTTTTCCTCCCGGAAACTCGGGTTTTTGGTCCAGCAAACAGAGAATTTATCAGATAACACACGCAATTTACAGATACTATACACAGAGCAATATGGCCTTAGTCGCTGATACTCCTAAAACTCTACTACAACAACAACAACAACCCAGTAAAGATTCCAACAAGATAATGTTTATAACAAGATGACTCCTACCGTCCTTGCTGCACAGACAGAATACTACTTTGACTTGAAATAACAAGAGTAATGTATTTGGTGGACTTCCTACGGTGTTGTCCTGTGGTAGTCAGTATCTTGGGTTAAATATTTAAGGTTGCACAAGTCAGTAATTTTCTTCTTAAATGAAACGTGTGCAAGTCTTAAAGTAATGGAATTACCTGTCACGTTCGGGATACATCCTGAATGTTAACTGAAGTGGCTGTCGCAACTTTGAAGTGAGTAATCTCTTGGCCTTCAAACCCCCATAGCATTATTATGGCCATAATCTGTCTTCACAAAGCTCAATTCATCTGTCAGCGGTGTCGCGTACACTTAAAGAATTGAAAGAATTGATCCTGCTGATTGGACAGATGTATTTTATGCAGCAACTTCTTTCCTAGATGGATGCGGTCATTGATGCGATTCTTCGAACGCATTTTCTTGCCAAATCGAGATGGTTAATTAAAGAAATAAATTGTCGAAGTATGCGCCGACTTCAGCTTTTTCAACTTTCACCTAAGAACTTTATTCTTCTTGAAGATTTTCACAAAAATTTCTCAGAAATGTAAAGGAAACAGCGAATGAAAAAGAAATATAAGATCATTTGAAGGTTATTCACAATGGCCGAAGGTTAGCCTTCATTATCTTTATGGGTGGAAACTTAGGTGCCCCTTGTTGGTAAAAAACATTGCTATTATGATGAGAGTGCGGTCAACCATTTCAAGAGACCAGCAGTTGGATTGGCCAATTACAACACAAAGATACTCTTAAATCTGTTTTTGCATTCCGCGTGAGAGGGACCAACCTACAATGAGTAAAATCTCGACCACTGTATAAAAAAAACTGCTTTTCAAAAGTTTCGCTCGCAGTCATTAGTTCTTTAGTTAACGCGTACATTTTCTTTTCATCCACATATTCCAATCAAGTGGTTGGAAAAATCTTCCAATCAATACGAGATGCAGGCGATCTTCGCCCTATCTTATTCGTTCAAATGCTTACGTTAATCTTTTATCCGTGAGGTGTAAACATCGAGCTGTTAATCAAGAAATATATTTTCTTTCTCGGCAAGTAGAAAATGCTTCGTTTTTATTTTCCTTTTTCCATGTCCCGGAGCATTACATCCAATGTTCTGTTTACGAAGCAGCCAGAATAGCCCATTTTTCCATGAATCGTCCGCAGCAGAATGTTTCTGATTCGCTAGCCTTTTACTTTTAAAGTCTGTGTAGCTTTTCCACTTAGTTCCTTTCCGAAATAGCCTCCAGGTTTGTGCATTCCCATCTCCTTCAATTCCCCTGGGTTGTTAAAAGAAATCTTCAAGTATGCGTGTGGGTTTCTTGGAGCAGTTAAGACTGCATCATTTTCAGAGATGCAATTAAAAATGAAGAGCTAGTTCGTGGTTTCCATTTGTGCACACATCAAATTAAGAGAGCCGTACTTAACAACAAGTCGATGTGTTGCATAAAAAATGAAAGAGATTGTTTGCAAGACTACTAATTCTTTTTCTTAAACTTAAGAACTACGATTGCTCTCCAGAATAAAAACCAACTTGCTTGAAACTCAAATGCTAATGTTCTATTATTAATTAATATATGAAAGGAGCTGCTGCATATCTACACCTGGGTCAACGGATTTAACCCTAGCGGATTTAAATCTACTTATTTACACATTCAATCCATTGAATGTGTAAATAAGTAGATTATCGATTCAGAAAAACATATGGCGATGTAATCAGGACCTCAAACAGGAAGAAACGTTGAGATGCATCGAGGAGGTCAGTTTTATGTGGGCATATTTCAGTTTAACGAGAATGGATTAACAAAAGGGGAGCGGAAGGCGGGTATACCATCTCAGGATTTCGATTTTCTCGACCTCATGTTGGCAGTTATCCTTTGAACTGAATTAGGAAATCTAAACACTCATATTTTCTTCGGAATAATCATTCCCTCCTCATTTAGCCAATTCTAAATCAAACATGCCGTAGTTAATTTCATAGATTGGAAGATGCCTTGATGGGATGGTATCTCCAGGCATTGCTTTAGTTTGGAACTCGGTAGCTGACCATCAGAATATTAACGTCTACTAACCATGAAACCATGAAAACCTTATTAAAAAGATAAAATTAGTTTCTTAACGTTTGCAATACGATTTCAGTGATCAGGGAAACAAAAGAAGTTGTAGAAATAAACCAGAAACCCAATCAAAATACTCTAAGAACCTATTGGCAAAGAACTGTATTGCTGTATATCAGTAAAAAGAGGAAACTTGGATTTCCAGGCCAGATAAACGTTAGGGTTTGAGGGATCTGCCAAGGTTGAAACCTATTAATGTACAGTGGTCTTGTTACACCATTAAAAACTGGACTTCATCGTATAGGTACAAGTATCCTTTTTCCTTTTTAAGGTTAGAACGGCATGTTTTTCCCAAAAATTTGATCTTTGTTGGATATCATAAAGGATGGACTGGTTACAGATATGGCGATATATTGTAAATACTCTTGTCCAAATAAGAGATACGAAATCATCATCATCAACCATTTTCAGTCCACTGCAGGATGAAGGCCTCTTCGGCAACCTTCCAGTTCCTTCTGTTTTATATAATGGCCATCCATTTACTGCTCACGAACTCTTGAATTTCATCTGTCCATCTCCGTTGCTGTCTTCCAGGTCTTCTTTTAGCCCCTCTTGGGTACCATTCTGTTATTTTCTTAGTCCATCTGTCATGATGTCTTCGAGCTATGTGTCCAGCCCAAATCCATTTCAGTTCTTTAGTTTTGATAAGAATGTCCTTTACTTGAGTTTGCTGTCTAATCCATGTGTTTCTCTTCTTATCCAACAGTCTGCTTCCTAATATAATTCTTTCCATTCTTCGCCGTGTAGTTTTAATTTTCTCTCCCATTCTTTTTGTGAGGGCCCAAGTACAAGAGATACTTATACTGTAATGGCTGCAACCATAGTCGAAGAATGACTTGAGTGTCTCTGATGGTCACAAATACAATTTCCAACTTTCTAAAAAATTTTCTTAGAGTTAATTGTTAATGAAAATTGTTGCCTTATTATTAAACGATTTTTAAGACTTCCCGGTCGGATGGATGCCGGATATTTGTGCTTCTACTGTATAAAAGTATTTAAAATACTTCACTTTATATTCGAATTGCGTATATTATATTATACGCACATTCCCTTGAATTTTTTCACGAAGATCGCTTCTCCAAACCATAGACGCCAACACGAGAAATATATGAGAAATTGAAATCCCTAGCGATGGCTGCCACAACTTCTTGAACTTTCTGTTTTTCATATTTTGCCCAAAAACCTTTCATCATTACTTTCAAGTTATTCAGTTGAGGTTCTTACGCGAAAGTTGATACATAATGGTTTCTTAAGATGCCGTTATAATACTTTAAGTGCTTTCAGCTATGACGAATTATTGTATGCATCTGGAGTTTTTATCCTAACAGGAACATTAACCGTGACAACAATAAAGCAATGCGCTTTCATTCCCATGGTAACGTCAGTTGCCACGACAACCAGTAGCAAGGCAGTCAGAGAGAGCTTGTCATTGCAACGGAGTGCTTTCATTTTAATAGTTAATGCGCATTCTGATGTAAAAATGAATACATTCTGTTCGGAGTCTGTTTTTGCCACCGAATATTAGTCTTCCTTCATTTTCCTTTACATCAAAAATATTTATACGTTTCTTAGAATTCCCTCATCGAGGTGCACAGCCACCACGTACGTTAAGTCTTTGGTGTGCCTTAGTACAAAATTCAGCGGATGTCTCTTCAATTATTGAACACTGAGCGGGTCATCCTGGGTTTATTGTTTTCGTTGGACATACATGTGTCATAACCCCGGCACTCTAGACAGACCAAACAACATCTAACCTTTCTATTTAATGTCCCCATCTGCGACTACTCCCCCCCCTCTCTAGCCCAGGGAAGGCGTTAAAAAAAAAGGTTGTTAATCAAAATCCCCGAGCACTGAAAGCTGGTAGTTCTCAAGAAACTGACTACTGCGATGATAACTACGGCTTACCTGTTAGTGAGAGAGACTGTTCCGTTGTAAGATGCGATGAAGAAATTGGCGAGAAAACATTAAAGAAAGTAGTGTTGCTACGGCAGAGCGAGATCCCCTGATTACTCTTCATTTCCCCTCACACCGCTGCTGCTTCCCAACATCTGATTTACACAACCTGCCCACGTGCCAGGAGAAGTAACCTGTAATGGACTCTAGGCTGTCAAACTTCCCATAAAGTAGCTGGCAGAGGGGGCCCATTGCATTAGCATGGCTGCAGCCCTGGCTACCTACTAATTCTGTGTCATTGTTATGGATAGTTTGAAAGATTTTATTTGCCACACCGAGCCCTGGAAAAGTTTTATTGCGAGTCTTCCCAAGCACTTTCATTATTTCGTGTTTGTCTATCCCTACGCAACCCTCTCTCATTCATTCTATTCCAACATCTTTCTTTCAGTATAAGTAACATATAGTGATTCGATTAATTCCTCCTTGAAATATTTTTTTAGTTTGATTTTCGCCCGATGTTTATTCGAGTCTTTAATAATTATATTTAGCTGTTTTGTGGATGCCAAAATCTTTTTACTGGTCTCTGTTGTCAGAGTCAATAATAATAACCAATTTATGAAAAAATCACCGAAGGCGGAATCTTCCTCACCACCATCATTGTCAAAATTGCCTCAGTATGACCATAAACAAACATTCAGATCCTCAATCGAATCATTATCGAAGATTGTTCATAGAAAGTATGGCCACATTTTCTAACGAAAGTTGCTTTCACCTGCTCTGTGAATGCGAATGAGTGAAAAGCAAACAAAACTATTTATGATGGGTGTACATTAGCAGACGACTCATTTCTGTCTGCCATGTTTCGAAAGACAACTAGGAACTAGACACCCAGTCTCCTGTGGTTGTTCGCAGAGCTGATTCTCATTCAGATAGTGAACTAATAGAGAATAATATTTTTATCGTGTTCTCTGCATTTTATTGCCCCCATAAATATGCCTTTCCATGAAAATGTCACCATAAACCTGGTAGGAAATTAACAAAAAAAAAAAAAAGAATATATATATGTATACTCAGAAATATCGGGTCATGCGGTACAACAACGTAATATTTCAGTGAAATCACGTGACCAGCTACATGGAAGCAGGAAACGCGAGAACGTGATCAGACAACCAATCAGATGCGAGAGGACACCCTATCCCCCTTTTGAACCGGTCCATATTGGATAAAACACTTCCAACTCAAAGGAAGCCGTGTTGTCGTAAATAACGTATAATGTCCAATTGAAATACTGCACACGACAAAGTTCAAAATACTATGATTATTAGCGTTGGGTGACGAAGATGATACACGTTGACCAAATATACTGCACCTGCCACGTTGCTCAAGGCAGTTACATAATGAAATCGTAGTCATTAAGGCATATGTCCGTTTGTAATAAAAATGATCATTGTCATGGATGGCCAGACCGGATTTAGTCGGGTTGCTTACATTAACGCAAAGGCGAAACAGACGCATGAAGTGGTTTCTGCACTAAGCCTGTAAATAACGGTTTAAAGATCCTTTTATGAGGCGAGTTCATACGAAGGTAAATTCTGTGGACTCGGTCTGACAAAAAAGCAAGCTTATACAGCATCAGCCAAAAAAAACCCTTCCCATTTCACTCATCCGGTCACTCCAGATGTTTGTCTAGTTCGGCCTCAAATCTATTTAATCAACTTCCACAACAGCAGATGAAAGTCTGTTCCAGCAATCAACCACGCTGGCTAAAGCCCAACTTTCGCACATCTATTCTAGAACTGTCTTCCCTCAATTTGAATCTATACCCCTCAGATTCTTAATCTAAGAAAGCGGAAGAACCCAATCAGCATTGAACCTGCTCAATCCATTCAAGGTCTTATACACCTCAATCAGATCACCTCGCAGGTGCCTAGTCTCCAGACAATGTAATTTGCAAAACTTAAGGATTTCTTTGTAAGCGCACCCCCTTTTTCCTCTCACCAATCTTGCAGCCTTTCTCTGTACTCGTTCTAGCAACTCTACATCCTTCTTAAAATGAGGCTTCCAAACCTGTACGCGGTATTCAAGGTTTGGCCTGACCAATGGCTTATACAAAGGGATAATCACCTCCTTGTCTCTGCTAGCAAAATTCCTATATATCATTGACAAAACTCCATGACCTGCTTTGTCAGCCCGTCTGCACTGCTCAGCGAACTTCATATCTGACTGCACAATTACCCCCAGGTCTTTTTCATTCTCCACCTCCCTGAATGTAGTACCACACAGTTGGTACGTTTCTCTTGGGTTAAACTTTGAATTTGTCAATGTTAAACTTCAGTTTCCACTTCTCAGCCCATCTACCTAACTTTTCTAGATCCTGTTACAAAAGCATACTGCCATTAAGAACCCTGCCAACCTTTGTATCATCTGCAAACTTGGACATTAAGCCTGATATACCTTCATCGATATCATTGATAAATACACAAAACAACAATGGACCCAGTGCAGAACCCTGGGGGACTCCATTGATGTATACTGCAATGGCATTTCAGAGTGAACTAAATTGCTTTCATCTTTCTATGGAACATTCAACCCCTTCAAAATTCAACAAAAAGAGAAATTAACCCTTACATGCAGCTCAGTAACTGTAACCGCTGTACCACCACACTGTGCATAAAAAGACCTGGGTTCTAATCCCCTCAAGACGGGAGGAATTTTTATGCACATTTTTCCCACAATCTAACTAAATCAGTCGGTGTCGGGAGAGGGTTGCGCCATTCCTCCCTTTCCTGGAAACTTGGTTTTTCATCCAGCAAATGGACCAAAGATTATGTTTTCGCTTTTTTTCAGGAAACAAGTTTTTCGCATGACAAACATGCAAATCGATCACAGAATATACGCACTGTACAGTCAGGATGCATTCTTTTACTGCGTAATCGGTTTTATACCTGTTAGTAGCGCGCAGCGTTTATCAACTATTAGCACGAGGAATTCCACTAGCTGATTTTCCCGTTATTTTAAAATGTGGATGAATAATAAGCCCTTACATGAGTTGTCTCAACCACCCTTTGACCTTATTTGACACTCAAAAAAGCTGTTTTGTAGAAATACACCGAATTTAAGTTTACATTCTTTGGAGGGGGATAATCACGCTCCCCCCCACCCTCCGTAAATGTAAAGAAGGATCGTACATCACATACTGTAACCCCTACCCTAGAAGAGGGTCAGTCGTACATTCACTAATAGTAAGCGTTTGTTTAAGTCCCGCTAATTCCAGTTAGAAATCGCAGAACTTGTCTAGTTAATTGTCACTCCCGGGTGGTGAGAATTACAGCAGTGTGTTCAACAGCCGAGCGACATACCGTAAACAGAGGTGGGATTATTTCTCTTCGGACTTACATGCCTATTATCTGCTAATCCGTTGTGTGAAAGCAATGCAGTGATGGGCTTTCGCCTGTTATTCCGAGATAGTAGAGTCCGTGCGTGTGTGGGTGCTCTCCACACACCAACTACGAGTTAATTAATTTGTGTGTGTGTCATCGTTCTGCGGTGACTTACATTTCTATTTACGGAGTATTTCCTCCTCCGTGAATGAGCGGTCGAATCAATCTGCCTGGCGTCTCGCGCAATAAGTCCATCCCCCCCTCTTCAATATAATAATCTGACAGGACCGCTAAAATGCTATCCTATTTCCAGACCTTCCTTGTGTGTTAACGACCGTCTGTGGCAGTTTGTTTGAAAGCCTACATGTATACAGGAAGTTAACCCAGCTTTCGTCTTATAATCGGCTGTCATTATCTATCCACTTCCGGCGATCATAGCGCAACCAGATAACACTAAATTACCCCAAACAATAGTCTTTTTATCTCTCTTTTTACCATAAACTTCGTGGTTTATCTATTCACAAACAGAAATACATTTTTCTTTCTTTTTATCTCTTGCAGATTCGTTAACTCAAGGTTTTCACCCAACTCCTGTCTCAGATATAATTAAACTGAATATTCAAAAACAAGTCTTTGTTCTTTATAAGAAAGTAAACAACTTTGCCCTAATTGTCAGCATTTTTGATTGCCAGCGAGACATACCGTGCTAATTACCCATAATTTAAGTTAAAAGGAGATTTAAAAATAATGAAGGTAAATTTCTTTTAACTGTCTTAGCGTTTTATTACAAAAGACTCTTCGTGTCAACTGGATACTAATAAATAAAAGCGTATAAAAAGTACAAAGATGTAAAAATAACTTCCCTTTTCTCTGTCTTTATTCTCCGATTGGGATTATTTTCCTATTAGTCTTCTTAGTCTCTTTTAACTGTACCACAATACTTCCTGAATCAAATATAAAAACTCCCATTTTAACACAAAACAAAAATAAACAATGGGAAGCAAAAAAAAAATTCAGTTTAAACACAAAAACATGTTGAACTTCAGTAAACCTAGCTAACTCGAAGTTGTAGGACTTTGCGCAGACTCCCCACTTTCAAAACAGAAAAGTTTCGAGTCTGCGTACAATTAGTAACGTGTATATAAAATCAAGAGGGCGAATTTAATTATAATTATCATATTTTCAATAGTAAGACTATTGAAAATGACCCACATTAAAGAAACAAACCATTAATATGGTTCATGATTTTAAACAAAGATATGGAAAGAATACACCCTCAACCCCAAAAGGCATAATAATATTTTCAATTTCAACTTTTTTTATATCCGGTTAAGCGCTTAGTAACCGTGGTTCAAGCCCACGTGACTACTAAATACGGCTATGTTCTTGCATTATCTCTATCTTGAGAACTCCTCTAACCTTAAGTGGTTGTCCCATTGTATAAACAGAATTTTTTTATTTATCTGCATCTCTGTAAGCAGTCCCCACTTTCCTGCTTGTATGAAAAGCCCCAAAGTCCTCACCAACTCCACAACATTCTTGATGTTTGCATAAATATTTATTAGAAACAGACGAAAATAAAACTGTGTGGCGTAACAAAATATACCTTTAGGAAACTGATGACGTCACACGTATAATTTGATGAAAGCGATGGCGTAGAATGTAACGGGACAAACAAAAGGACATTATTATGGCGGTGAAGTCCATGAATAGTTGGTCATAAACGAGAAGGATTATAGCTTGCAGATGTAGCGGAAGTGTAAAGATATGTAGATTATGAAGGGTATACGATACATGAATCCATTCTCCTCATGGGACAGTATCCAATAGGATTAGGACCTTGATTTATTCGAACTTGTAACAATAAGATAGCGAATCAAATTAATATTCCACTTAGCTCTATTCAGATGGAAATAATAACCAAATAAAAGCAGAAACACCTGAGCAACATGTCTTAACTTGCGGTTCTAAGTAAGAACACGCAAATCATGAATGGCTAATGCAATGCAATATTAGCTGAATGCACAAGGAAGCTCTTCGGTGTCACATCCCCTTGAAGTCAGGTACCAGTTATGGGATGTGGAAATAAAAAGTGATCCGAATAATAAACTAGCGTTTAATTTGTAGCTAATAAACTTTCAGCATCTAAAAACTGAAGCGTTTTATCTTTCCAGCATTTGATAAGGCACGTACACCCAAAGAGAATAAGTGGGTCACAGCAGTGGCGTTTACAGCGACTCTCAAGTCATAATTACCGTAATTATACGTAACACCCTTCATGGGTTATTTACTATATGGGTTAGCGCGAAGTGTGCGTTGGATGTTTTGCAAAGAACCTTAGCAGCTGTCAAAGGCGCAAAAGTTTTCGAGAGAATGGAACAACTGGAGGATCCATTTATTAAGTGTATTTGTTTGAACTTTGACTGCGTCGTACCTTATCGGAAGTGGAAAAACTACCATACCGCCTGGTTCGGCAGCGCAGGAGTGAAGAGACACGGTTAATTAATAAGGTTGTTAAAGATTATGAAGGGGGGGGGCCTTCTGAAATCTCGAGGGACAAGCATTTATAGTTTCGCCTCTGTCAGGCACACTAAGGTTTGCGTGTTTGGAAGTTGTGCCGATAAAACTTAGACCAGGAGGCGTCAGGATACCGTGTTTGTTAATTGATTCTTCCTATTTTGAGAATTGAAAACCCATATTTTGAGAAGGAAAAACCACACAACCCTGGTCCAAGAAGGACAACTGAGTCATGTGAATGGAAGACGAATCGAGCACAGGCCTCTTTCCCACTCAGCGTGAGAGAGTTCGGACACCGATCATCTTCAAGAAAACAAATATTCGCTCGAGAATTTAATAACACGTGACTCCATCTTTAGCTCAATAACAAGCAGTTGTTCTTTTGGGAATCGTTTTCCCCAAGTTATGGCAGTAGGCAACCGATCTTTTGCTCCACTTCTTTTTCAAAATAATTAGCTGATCAGGCAATCTAGCTAATTCCAGTGATGTTCCAAAGTATTCATTTCAGGACTTTGTGGTGCCTAGCCAATTCCGCAACATTGTTCTCAAACCAGTCTGATTTTGTCCACAGAATTTTCCCTGTAAAGATACGGCGAAATTGTCCAATTTTTCGATGTAGGCTGTTGCTGTTTTGTTTTGCAGTCAAAGCAACTAAGGCCATGAAGTATGTCATATCCATAAACTGCGTGTATTCTATGGCAGGTCTGTCGTTTGACTGGATGAAAATCCCTTTCACAGAATCTGTATGGTATAAACTCACACCATTACCACAAAATCGGGTTGAATCCAGCAAAAACAAAGGATAATCTTAGTTGCACTGGCACAAAATCAAAACTACAGTTATGTAGCCGTTTCAGCAATGAATATCCTTATGTAAAAAGCTCCCCTTCTACTTCTAGATTAAATGTCTGTCCAGAATAAAAGAAAATACAGTTCAGAATTTTTTATTCTTTTTTGTTCGTACTGCACATGAAGTAATGTTGATGGGCGCGATATGAAAACCTCAACAACGAAGGTGGCGAAGAGGCTTTAAAAGCTCTTTATGGAAAACAGATGTCAGCGGTAAGTGAAAATATTTAAGTAACACATGGCATCCTTTAATAACTAACTTTAATAGATCTGCAATGTTTATGTAACTAAATATACGTTTGCGTTGAGCGTGAATGGACGCTGTTATGGCCTCCTCATTAATGATATTTTCGACTCTTCCCCTTGGCCGCATCATTCACATATCCATCATCCCAACGTTAACATCGGAATGTGAGTGTGTGGGTCAACGTGTCTCTGGGGTACCTCATGCAGTGCACCCCGCTGCAGCCAACAGCGGAAATAGGTTTTTTTTGTTTGTTTATTTCTTCTTTCTTTCTATCTGTCGTTTGGTTTGGCAGTTTGTAAAATTCCACATTACCGAAACCTTCCAGTGATGCGCGAAAGAAAGAAAAAAACAAAAAAAAAAAGAAAGAAGGAAGGAAACATTCACATAACCAACAGTAAAGTACCACTCTCTCTCTCTCTCTCTCTCGGTTTTATATCCATATTCTTCCAACAAGAAACCTCTGTTACATAGTTCCACACTGAAACATTTGTCTTCTCCCTCGCACTCTCTCCTTACATGGATGAGGGAACTAGGATGGGGGGGAGGACCAAGGGGAAGGAAGTCAAAACATTTCTCACAGACAACAGAACTTAGATCCCAATGGCTATTTCGAAATAACAAAGTAATAAAAGAGGCTCGCACTAGAGCGCTCTTTCAGGATGCCATAAGAGCACAAGACCCGTATGTTTCGCATTAGGAAAGAATGTCTGCCATTATATCCACCCCACCAATAATAAAGTCATAGGAGTTTGAACGATAAGGTGCGTGGCTGAGCTAGGCACTCCTCACGACCAGATGTCATTTGGAGCCATAAATTATACATAGGCTATAAATCGTGTGTGTATTTCCCATCTACACACCCCCTAACGTTTTCCCTCTCTCATTACTTCTGCGCTAGTATTCGGTAATGACTTCCCACGTGGTCTGTTATTTGTCCAAATAGCGTACACTTACATAAAGTAAGCTTTTATCGCCTAAGAGCCAAGTTGGAGTCCACCCATGTCTTCTGACGATAAGCGTATAATGAATGCGCAGTAATGATCATTGGCCAAAAAGGGTTCAACCATTCAGTTACGATGGTAAAATAAAACATTGGGCAGGCACTGTTATTTTTAAGCGATTTAATGGAAATCTTAAATTAATGACCACATTCTCTAACTCAAATCAAACAGTGTTTAAATTCTGGACTTGGAAAATCCACTTCGGAATTCTCCAATAAAATCCTGATGGTACTTAACCTTTTGCCTTTCTATTTGCGCTTACTGAATTTTAAATGAAGCATTTCTCTATATGCTCACCAGGTGGTGGGGTTAACAGGTAATTGGCAATGTCTTTCTAATGAAACATGCGCTGCAGAACGTGTTTCCAATTCATTTTTTATGAGCCAATGATTGATCGTCTGTCTTCAGCCATTATTTCCTAACTTCGGTTGCACTGTGTAGACAAATACCCATTTTTGTTCATTTTCCTTCCACACAGTTGGCACACAAATGATGGTGAACGATGACCCCCCAACACATGACTCCGCATACCCTGAATTATAATAAACACACGAAAATTGCTTTTATCTGGCTCATGTTTTCTATCATTGGACAAATAACGCACATTCCCAATGAGTTCCTCTTATTAAACAGCCCTCTACGAATTCAGACCATTAAGGGGGTTGCAGTAAAACAGCGGAAAGAGAAACGAATAAAATGAATTCTGTCGGTGACTCGCGACTTCTTTTCGATGGGTGGGTGCAGCTGACACCGAGAGCTGTCTCACTAAGGTATAATGACAGCTAATTAAACCTGCAGCGTGGCGTTGCATAATAATGCGATCAGCGACGTGGTTTACTGTACAACGCCACCTGGTAGTAATGAATGCAATGACAGGGCGATAAAAGTGTGGGCAGATACTCGTTTCCCTATGTATTGATTTACAGAGTGCTTTGGACACCTAATAACGACTTTAAACCTTCAGCTGCGAGGCAGGGTTTGTGATGTTAATGTGAAATTCGACTTCAGGTAATTGATTAATAATTGCAGTAATTTTAAGGCAGAAATCAAACGTTCTGCGTTAAGTTGGAGGATGCGTGGAAATAAAGGAAGTTGTTAGGCTTAAATAAGTGGAATGGGAGTGACGTACAATGTACTGAGGTTTAATAATTAACAATTTTGTCTATTGATTATCTCTGAAACTGCAGCGTGTAGCTTATTATACAAATAAGCAAGGGTTCACCCTTCCCTGATAGTGCATCACGATTACTACCAGTTTGTTAAAAATTCCAACTGTTTTCGAACTACTAACACTTGCTTCAACATTCTCACTCACTGGAGGAGAATGGCTGAAATCTGCTAAACGAGCAAAAAGATAAAAGAAAAGAAAATTTTACACAAAAATGAAAGCTGGGAAATAAAAGTCTAATTTTTCGTAATAGCAAATATACAATCTCAAATATCGTATGACATTTCAGTGATATATTTCAACATAATCCGTGGATCGTCTCCTCATTCACGGAAAAGTGTAAGTGTGTGCTGCAGGTGCTCTGAGCTATGTTTATGAAGCAACATCGGCGCTTTTGGATAAAGACTGAAACCTCACCAGGGATAAAAGACGAAGGATTGTTTTCGTGTCTGTCCCATTGTACTGTGCCCAGATGGATAAAGTTTTGACGTGGAAGGAAAAGTGTGCATAATGGGCCACATCATGCCTATTTTCCCCTGGACGTCCCCTGGAATTGATGAACAACTCTTCCTTTATTAAGCAAAGTTGTCAGGCGATAGACAGTGTATGAAATCACTGTTGAGATTGGTTGTCTTCAAGCAGCAGTATTGTGAACTCCAATAGAACGCCTTTACATGTCAAACACTGCATTTCGCTGTGGTCCCGCATTCCTTTACTGATGTCCAGAGGTGGTATCGTTACGCTATGAGTTACTAAAATACACCAGGAGTTTTACATACATCTTCCAAAAGAAAGAAAAGCTACTCTAGATCAATTTTTGGATAACTCAAGACATGCCACGAGCACGCTCTCATGTGAAGCATAATGGCATTAAGGGCAAGTTGCTACAATGGATAAAAGGATGGTTGAGTGGGAGAAGACAGAGTACTGCGTACAGATCTGGAAGCCTCATTTTAGGAAGGATGTAAAGTTGCTACAACGAGTACGGAGAAGGGCAACAAGACTGGTGGGGGGAACAAAAGGGTGCTCTTACGAAGAAAGGCTTAAGCTCTGCAAATTGCAGCGTCTGGAGACTAGGCACCTACGAGGTGATCTGATTGAGGTGTATAAGGCTTTGAATGGATTGAGCAGGCTCAATGCTGAACGGATTCTTCCTCTTGCTCAGATTACAAACCTGCGGGGGCATAAACTGAAATTGAGGAAAGGCAGTTGTCGAATAGACGTGCAGAAATTTACCTTCAGACAACGGGTAATTGATTGCTGGAACAAACTTTCATCTGTCATTGTGGAAGTTGATAGCTTAAATACATTCAAGGAAGAAGTGGGCAAACTTTTGGAGCGAATGGATGAGTGAAATGGGAAGGTTGTTTTGTTTTGTTTTGTTTTTTGGCTGATGCTGCATAAGCTTGCTTTCTTGCATTATATGCCTCTACTAATGCTAATGCTAATGATTGCTAATCGCCATTCTCCCCACACCGGGTTCGAGTGACCTGAGGTCGAGTCCCGCCAATGATGTGAAAAATGTTTGTGGGCCCAAAACGTGGCTAAGTTAGTCAGTCCCAAGCGAGGGTAGCATGTTTTTTTATCCAGAAACTCAGGTTTCGAGAAACAGAAAATCAACCATAGAACACACGCAATTTACAGACAGTATACACGATGCAATATGGCCTTAGTCGCTGATGCTTCTAAAAACCCTACTACAACAACAACAGCCACGAGCAGTAGATTGTTTTGTCACCACTTTTCTCAACAAAATCAAGTCTGCAGTTGATATCAAACGCCTCCCGTATGTTTGGGATCGAATTCTACAACAAACTCGGATGACTTTGAGCTGGAAAGTAGCAAGGAATTCTTTGTTAATGTTAACACTAGAAGGAACGGTGCAAATCACATTGGTCCACTTATATGAATAGCAAAACTATTGCTGATCCTTTTCAGGTTGCTTTAAAAACTGAATAAATGTTTATTTTATGCGGATTCACAAGTAACAAAGTTGTTGATGACAGGGACAATAGATGTCTATCGAACCCTGATTGGGAGTTAAATGATTTTATGATAACCGAAAGAAAGCTAGTAGAGAAATAGCTGCAGCTAAAAGTGAGCAAAGCACCTGGGCTTGCGGAATCCATCCATTTATATTAAAAGAAGCAGCAAAAGATGTGAGAAAACCTTAAGGCATAACCACAAAAGCCTCCCTAGATTCAGAGGAAGCCTCTATGGACTGAGATGTACAAATATATCTTCTATTCACAAGGATGATTCAAAGGGTGAAGTGGGTAATTGCCGACCTTTAAGTTTGATTCTGCGCCACAGAATATATATGGAGTTAAAACAAGTGACGCAAGATCAGTGACAGAAATACAGCTATAAAACAATCACGCCAAGGATTTGTTAAAGGAAGATCATGCCTGACCAATCTGGTTAGCTATTATAAGATCTTCGCAAAGAATGGAATGCAAAGAATATTTTTTACATCATGTACTTAGGTTTCAATGAAGATTTTGGTAACTTACCAGATAAACAATTACCCTCGCGGTAGCGTTGTAGATATAATTACAGTCCTGCCAACAACACCAGGTAGAAATGGCCTGGGATCGAATCCCTTCAATGACAAGAAGAATTTTTATGGCTATTTTTCACAGTAACTGAGTTAGCCAATCTCAAGCGGGGGTTTCATGGTTTCATCTCCCGGGCACTCGAGTATTTCCTTCAAGAAAAACCCGAAATTGAAACATAAATCAACCACAAAATACACGCAACTTACAGATACAATATACTGATGCGCCAAAACCTTAGTTGCTTTGGGGATTAACACATGTAAAGCATCTCATGAATAACTGTTGTATACACTGGTGCAACGTCGCAAGCCACTGCAATTCATGGCTAATATTATCAATGGATTCCCAAAGGTTTTAATGCTGGACCCGTTACTCTTTCTGACATTTTAATATCAGAAAGAGTAACGATTATTTTCGTTAAATTTTTATTCGATTTATTTAAGCCCTTCGATGAAATTTCATGTACCGAAAGCAATAATAGCTTAATCCGCTAATTCATTTGATAAATTAACAAAAGAAACAAAATTGTCTCTTTGACTCAACTTTTATAGAAGAATTTATCAGAGAAAAGAAAAAAAAAAAAAGGCACGTCCTTCATTAATGTTGACATTTTCGACTGTCATCTTCCATATGCATCAGTTCCTGTCCGATAATTCCGATTAGATGACTGAATTCCAGACGGTAGGTGGGTGTTTTGTCTAGTCGATTGACTCTTAGAAAATATGACTGCAGCCGAACTGTAAGCGAATCAACCTCCTTTAACTGTTGATGAATCTGTGCCCTTCGGAAAATTGACAATAATTTAACTGAAACTTCAACTGCTGTCCGTTAAATCATGTCACATGCCTACTGATTACTTGTTCCGTGCGCGCATATTTCAGTTTTATTATTGAACTTCAGTTTGCGAAATCGATTTTTCTGGTCGGTTGTTTTCATGGCAGAGCTCACATAACCATTTGTTATGACTTGGTGATCAAGTATCGGATTGTTCATTTATACGTGACGCTACATTAACTCCACAAAATGTAGTACAGTTTTCTTATGTTTTGGCGCTATTTTGACAATAGAAAACTTTGTATAATCAATTCCACAAAGCGAAACCATAATATTTCATTAAAATCATTTAACAACGTATCAAAATAAAAAAGGGAAATCAAAACGAACCGAAAGCTGTCATATTTCATTTGCAAAAACGGCAGATATTCACTACAGTTTCTTTTTTCTTTGTACTAGGTGTTAACAGCGATGAAAATTACTCCACTGTCGATTAGAATGCCTTGAGTTTGCGTTTTCTCGATCGTTCTTCTACAAAAACGACATTATTTTCATTTTTCTCTAAATTTTATGTTGTTAATGATGATGTCAATTCAGTTTTGTTTTGAAACTTATTCAGTTGTTGAAGGGAACTTTTTCTGTCAGAATATTTCTTCTTATTTATTATTAGTCTTCTGAAATTGAAGTTGAAGTCCATGTGAGGCATCATAGAGTTGCGAATACGAAAAAGCGAAAGCCTTTCTGAAGAAAGGCATATAGTGGCATAGTGTTTTGTGGCAGGCGCCACCGGTGGTTCCCACATCTGCGCCATGGTACTTTGTGAAGAAATACAGAATTTCTGTAAAAGCCAGAACGAGTGTAATGTCTGGTTTGTGTCAGAGTAGCGTTATGTTCTGTTGTTATGTCACTGGCTTCTTGGCCGCAGGACCCCAATGGGACCCCGCGTTGCCCGCCACCACCACTGGGAGATGAGCCAGGCTGCCCATAATACTCTGCCTGGCCTCTGCCAGGGTCACCTAAGCTTCCTGACAGAGACCAAGTTTTAAAAAAAAAAAACTCCAGATGACGGAAGTAGGAAGGTCAGGGATTTACCACCGCATATTCCCGGAGCAATATAGCCTTAGTTGCTAATGCTCCAAAAACCAAACAAACAAACAACAACAAGCACTTACCTCTACTCTTTCTAAAGCAATGGAGAAATCTATTAACTGCCAAATCTTAAACTATTTTAAAGCTTTCCATCTGATCAATGATCACCAATATGGATTCCATCAGTGCCGATCCACTGGTGATATGCTGGCTTATGTCACCCATCTATAGACAAAATCAATGGAACAGTTTCAGGAAAGTCAGGCAGTTGCCATTGACATCTCAGAGGCTTTTTGTCGTGTTTGGTTAAGGGGTCTTTTAAATAATCTTCCATCTCATTGACTGCCGACTATTTTTTTTAAATTAGGTATCCAGTTTCTCTCCGACCGCTCATTGCGGGTGATGGTAGATGGCTCTCTGTCTTCTAAATTCTCCACAAATGTGGTGTTCCCAATGTTCAGTTCTTTCACTCAATCTTTTCCTCTTGTATATTAATTCCATTGGCCGAAAATGCTGTCCACCGTTTTTCTGAAGACAGCGCATTGCTTTCCACCTTACAGTTTGAGAAACATTGCTCTGCAAAAATAGCTCCAAAGTTTTGAATATCTTCCATTAGTTCCTTAAATGCTGATTTCCAGCTAATTCTCCAGTAGGGCAAATATTACTTAATTAATTTCCGTTCTTCCAAAATTCAATCTTGTCTTATATTTCGCAAAAAGGATTTTTCTAATCCTATGCTTATCTTCGATGACATTCAGATTTCTAGACAAGATCACATATCTCTATTAGGGATTACCCTGACTACTAATCTCTTTTGGCATAAGCACATCACAAATATCGCTTCTTCGTCGTTTAAAAAACTGGGCTGTTTAGATGAAGAGAAGGTTTATGGGGGCACCGCCCCCATAAACTTTCTCTTCATCTAAACAGTTGAAATTTTATTTTGCTCCACTGAAAGATATCTGTTCCTTTTGACTTATTACAATTTGTTTATTTATGATTTACACATAAATGATAAACGTAAATGCATTTACGTTTATCATTTATGTGTAAATCAATAATTAAATTCAAACAGAATAAATTTTTAGGTCAGGAAGTTTAAACATTATTAAATAGAATTCATCATTGGTCAGCTGTTATTAAATCTTCTTGGTTATTAAATTTGCATTCTAATCGGAACAAGAAAATTTTTAAACAATAAAAATTCGAAATTTTATCGCTAGAGGAAGCACAGTGATTAATTTAGATAAATAACATAAAGGTAAAATTTTTCCTAATCTTTACTGACGATCAAATCTCCATGTGTCTACCATTCTTTTCGAAAAAGCAATGAAGATGAGAGATTGCGTTTTTCGCATCTCCCTACAAAATTTTCGATTGAATGTTCGCTACCTTCAAACGGATTGCGGCTTTGAATCTGAAAGAGTTCTTGTAATGCTGACGGACGACCAATTCTACGCTTAGGACTTAGGCAGCCTTCTTCGAAATGTCTTACAATATTTAATACGGTTGTTCTCAAATTTTCTGTCTTCTTTGATACGCTCTGAGAGCTGCAATAACACTTTCATCCTTATTGTCATGAAGTTTAATTGAAAGAGCATTATCTTTAGGTAACATTTTAAAACGAACTCACTGGACATGGTTACTTCAGTTAGGGCTACATCTTCAAGCTTTTTATCTTGAGGAAAATGAATAGTTCCACGACGAGCAAATAAATAATAATTGCTGGATTTCTATTGGCCCCATTTCAATGAAATTTGAAAAGGCTTGATAAGTCATTCTTAAAGAGGCAAATAAAAAATTTCATAAAAATCCTTTCACTGCGAGTCCAGTTATTACATGCAGACGGACAAAGAAATAATAATTTCCGGATTATTATTGATCAGATATTTATGAAATATTGATCCACAAAGATATTGACCTGAAACTTCACCACCTATTATGACACACCCGGACTGGCTGCTCACTGGACTGGACTATTCATCTACTACAACGTCTCACTCAGACTTATCAACTGCTGACCCCTACTCCATGGGGTGAGAACTTTGCAAGTCCTGCTCGTTCCCGCTGACCCAGCAAACCAGCTGGGTCGGATCATTGCTGGCTCTGATGTTTTGCTCAGAGCAGGATGATAGACAACCCTCTCGGGGATCTGCTGACTTGGTAGCCCGAGGTGGAACCCTTCTGCTAACCCCTTCGGTGGTAGGATTACCGGATGCCATTGTCCACACTTTTTGCTTCTACTTTTCTTCATTGATCTTGTAACTTCTGCTTTTCTTGAGGATGTCTCCTTTCTTCCTCTACCCCCCTACTTCCTCTCCCCTCCATTTTACCTTGCTCTTCACTAACTATTTCCTTCTCCGTTCAATGTTTCTTTTTGACTTCACCAGAATTTTCTAGAAAGTCCAGTGCGAGACTCGTCCTGGACAGTAGTTCCTGGCGAGCCTCCACGTGGTTGGGGTTGGAAGGCGGAGGATAGTCGACCAGCCTGCTGACCCATCAATGCGAAGTAACCCGGTGCTGGCACACAACACTCAACAGAACACACATAACACTTACAGCCCTACACTACTCTTACAAGACTGGCTTTGGAATTTTCCAAGTACAGACGTTACAGGGGCGTATGGTGGGGAACCCTGGAGATCGTAAACAAGAACAAGAAACACAAAAAAAAAAACCTACCAGTGAAACGTTGGTCCATAAGCACCAGTGGTCCTAGTTTTTGGCAGAAAAACATGCCCTATATTAAGCAACCACCGCCACCTGCTTGAATAGTTGGCACCGTGCACCATGGGTCCATGTTGTTTGCACCACACACGAAGGCGTCCGCCAGCGTATTGCACTAGGTGTTTGGACTCATCCGACCAGCACATTCGTTTCCGTTCCTCCAGCGTCCAACCAGCGTGTTGTTGACACCACAGCATTCGCCGTCAATTATAATCAGCCTTGAGGAGAGGGTGTCTCTTTGGTTGCTGCTGTGGAACACCATACGTCTGAGTAAGCCACACATCGTTATTTTGGATATTGTTCTTGCATTCCTCATATTGTATTGCGATATCAACCATCGCACAGCTGACCTGCAGTTGAGTTCGTACAAAGTGCTGCACCCTTCGTTCACCACGAACATCCACTTTGCGTAATCCTTTACAATTATGTTGGCAGGAAGTTGTTTAACCCTTTCGACACAATTCTTTGTACAACTTAACCATAGTGGGCCCTGAGCAACCGACAAGACGTGCCGTTTGCGATATGGAAGCACCTGACGCACGACCTCTCACAATCATGCTCTTTGAAACTCTACCACGTCCCATAACTGCTACTTTATCGCTTTAACTTGCACCACCAGATGCAAATTACCACTGCTCTAGCGTATGAGCTATTCGGCTTTTTATACTGCGCGATCTATTCTACATAGTCCATTACAGATGGGGTGGTCACAATTCAGTGATCATTGAGTATACTGTATATACAATTTGCTGACGCCATACAATGACACTTCATCACTTTAGTTGCTTCTACAAAAATGTTAGACAATATGCAATGCTTTTCTTCTAGACTAACTCCGTTCTTCGATCAAAAACAGTTCCCAATTAAAAACAATAGAAATCTTTAGTCCCTAAATTGTTTAAAATGACGCATAATAAAAAAAGCGTGCAGATCTATTCAAATCAAAATACCCCAAAGACCTAAGATGGCTCATATTGGTAGTGATCTTCAAACGATCTTTTCACAATTCTTGCCTTGTGCGCATTAGCAATATCATAATGGAACATTATATTACACTCTGGATAAGTCAACATTTAGGAAGAACTTGGTCAGCAGAAATACTCAGGCACACCCGAAAGTTGACAGAACCCTCAAAGATGATGGGGGTGGTGCAAAAAATAAACAATGCCGACATCATAATACCCCTTCCATCACAATCTTAAACTGGGGCACGATGTACTCCAGTTTCGCTGCTTTGCATAGCATGTTCAACACGCTTATTTTCCGTTTGGAGGAAACAGCGTGAAAGTTAATTGGCTTACAATACAGCTTCCAGTATTCCATCAACCACTGTCGCCGTTCATGACGCCAATAAAAACGAATAGGTAAAACGGTGGCTTGAGAAAGAACAACAGCAGACACACACATATCAGAATGTCTGATTTACTAATATTTTTGTGGAGGTAGTGTTTCTCGGAATTAACTGCAGAACGACAACCATCATCTTAATCATCTTCCTTGTACCACACCAGAGGTCATCACATTTCAGTGTATATATACAGTGTAATGAAAGTTTTTAAGGCTGGATTTTACAAATTAACACCTCATTACCATACCATTAATTCTCCAAGATTTTATGATGATATTCTTCCACACAGTTCGATGTCCCCCACCCGTTGGATTTGCAGACCATCGCGGATATCAAAATTACGCCTGGTCCCATTGAAAAGAGGGACCAAAACTGTTAGAATTATTAAGCTGTCAGAGAAACGAAAAATGCCCATCTGGGATCAACGACAGTCCATAAAAGCCGATGGTTCGCTGTCTGTAACCATTTAGGACACATCGACTAGAAACATCGCTCGATGTTTCCAGCCATTTAGAGCAGAGGTCATGTCAGTGTAGAGAGAGACACACACTTTGGAACAAAGGCCGCCTACGTCCGTTAACATTAAAAGACTGCACTTTTACCATTCATTCGCCGTTTTCCGTGCATCCCCTAATACCTCTCCCAGGAAAATAATGCGAGAGTCAAGCCACAACATCCCTCTCTCTTATCAACTGAACCCTGAGAAATGTGACTCGCACACGGTACGTTGCTCGCGCTACTCCTTACCAAATCAAAACGAGATACATTCGAAGCGATGACGAGCAAAAACGCTTAAAACTGCGGGGCCATATTAGATCAGTCCAAACATCCTCTGGAAGAAGGCGAGTACAGCGATTTTCCAAACTGCCAATGTTTTATGAAGTATTTTTCCATCGTTCACTGCCACCCGAGTAATGTTATTATATGGCAGTTACATTTTGTTTCTGGGCCCGCAGAATACAAGCCTAAAAAATGCTGTATACGAACCCAACCGGCAGAAAGTGGTGATAAACGGACGTTTCGGCGCTGCCGTAGAACAATGACAACATAAATCACAATAACACATTTATGGAACATGCGATCGTATATTACCTCGACCGACACTGTCAGCGTTTCTTCGTAAAGCTGCAAAATTTATGTACACATCCGAAATCTTCAAATATAATTCAGCGTTCAAGGCGCATTTTCAAACATTAAATTCGTGGAACGTTCCCCGGTGAGTTCATTCGTGTGTTGCAGCTTCTGGTGTCCTCTGGTTAACGCAATACACCGGTAAGGAAAATAGCTAAGCGTATACGTGGATTGATTGCGTACAAATAAAAAGTTCTTCACCTCATCAAATATTGCAGTCGATAGAGAGAATCATTCTGGATGCATTGCTTTATCGAGTTGGTTGAAATTGTAACGAAGAAACGAAATGTTGAAATAAATCCCAAAAAGTCATTCGCAACTTTACCCGTTTAGGATAAAATACGCGTTTACCTCTATCTCTCTCTCTGTCTATTCTGTTCTGCATGCAAGATGATGTTAGGATTTTTAAGTTAGGCTATTTCTGGAAAGCATCGAGGTAACAGGCAACTACCAGAAATATCACTATATTGCTGCTGATGATGCTGTTGTTGTTGTTGTTGTGTTTTATGAGCATCAGCGACTAAGGCCATGTTGCTTCTTGTAAACTGCGTGTATTCTGTGGTCGATTTTATGTTTCCTGGACAAAAAAACCCAAGTTTCCCAGATCAGAAAACCATGCTGACCTCGCCTGAGACGGAGTAATTCAGCCACGTTGCGAAAAAGGCCTATATAGAAATTTCTCTCGTCATCAACGAGACTCCAACTGAGGTCTTTTCTACCCGGTGTGTGGAGGACGGCGATTCTACCAATGTGCTATCCACAAGGGCTCAGTATAGTGCGTCTTGTTGTATTTTGCCCCTTTGAGGGATAAAAAAACACGAATTTCAGGAATATAACAACATACAACCATCATCCAAGACAGATTAACTCTGTCAATGTCACAAAAGCACTTAAAGTTTCTCGTCTACATAGAACTCGAACCCAGTTCTACGCTATAGCGAAGATGGTATATTCTTTGAGCAGAAGCCTGTCTCCGGGATGAAAAACCAGATTTCCCGAAGGAAACTCCACTCTTCTTTAGACCAACTAATTTGACAGTGATGGATTGAAAAGGTCTTATTAAAAATTCCATCCCCAGAATGGGGATGGAATTTCAGCATGACAACGGGAATCGAACCTATACCTTTCTTCATGATTATAAAGCGTTGAATTTTCTGATGTTACCTTGGCCTTTACGCTCAATTGAATCCAATGCCCAAAACAAATTCTTCTGCATAGAATAAAAATGTTTTATAGAAGTTCTGTAAAGTTTGTCCATTTGGGAGTTTTTCAATACATCGGCTACTTTGTTTAGTATGCAAATCGGTCCATATAAAACCATCTAATATGGCTTATTATATCTTCATAACTGTGTATTAAGCGCCAAAGTAATTAAAGCTATGAACAGTCAGCATATTGTGTTTTTTCTAATTGAGTATGTTCTTCGGAGGGTTTGCTCGTTTGAGGAACAAAAATACCGAGAAAAAAGAAAGCGAAACTTAAGAGGAACCTTAGTGTCCCGAAGAAAAACCAAATCCTTGTCTAAGACCGACTAACTCAGCCCACTTTGTGCAAAAGGCTCATAAAAATCCTTGTCATTGATAGGATTCAAACTCAGACCTTTTCCACACCCAATGTGAGAAGACAGTGATTATACTACTGTGTTACACGCGAGGGCAAGGTATCTTTCCTTGAAGGAGTCATTCAAGGTAGGATTGCGCGTATCCCTACAGAAGATAAGTGGAATCGCTTCAAAACTTAAACATATCGACATTTTCTAAAGACGACCAAGATTCTAGATCGAAATTCCAGTTTTGTAAATGAACTTCAACAGAAGTTCATAAAAGATCATGCCTTTTTTCTTAGGATATTACGAATTTTCTCCTCAAGCGGGGGAATGCCTAATACGTTGTAAAATATTAAAAGAACGATTAAAAGAATTATTGCTACTGGCGTGAAGATCAGAATGAATCCATAATGATCAGAAACAATCCGGATACAGGAGGAAGGGTCAATGCGGTTTGTTATATGAAACAATAGTGGTCTGATCCATTGATGTATATCTTAACACTAAATACTGAATGAAAGCACAGAGCTATCTTTATTGAATAAGGAAAAGCTCTTCCGACTTATTTCTAACAAGATGGATCTCCTGCCCTTTATAGCTTAAGTGTTCACGACTGGCTGGATCAATAATTTCTTGACATTCGGATTGATCGATGCAGTCCACTGGAATAGCTTTCCAGGTCTCGTCACCCAACAACGTTAGATTATTTAATGTCTGGAGAATTTAAGGGTATTTGTTTTTGCCATTAAAATGACAATGCTGTCCCTCTGAAACAGTGAATAGCAGAAAAATACAAAAATAAATCGAAACTGATGTACTTGAAAGAGTCCAGGAGGAAATAGAAAACAAAAATTGATAAATGCATTCAGATAAATGGACAGCATGCTGAACATGTTTCTTTTATAAAAATTACGAAGTTGTTTCACTTTGAATACGATATGGTATTTCTTCCATGTTTTTCTACCAATGGCATTTAAGACAGCAAACTATCGAGAGTGTCAGATCGGCCCATTATAAGAGCAACTAGAGGGGGAGGAGATTTGTATAAATGTCTGCCCATGATAGAAACAAACAAAAAGCTGATGGAATTGCAGTTCTGATTCCATGAACTTTTTAAATGAAAGGAAGTAATCTGATTCGAATATACGACGACTCCAAGAAGCACCAGCACAAGAAACTATGAAGATAAGAAAAAAGCTAAATTGAAATGTTTAAACCAAAAGAAAGTATTTGAACTTCATTCGTGCTTCTGTCTGAACAGAAGGTCATATCTTAAGAAGGTAGGTTTCTTAGCTATGCAGTAAATTAAAGTAGAAAGTGAGTGGCTCAGTTACTCCTACGAGAGCTGAGTACATTATTAAGTCAAAATTACTCTCTGATAAGAAATAAACAACGTCCTTGTGTCAGACGCAAAGGATGAATAATTCAGGTTGCGCGGAGATTTCTCTTTCTATCCCTCACTCTCTCGTAGAACTCCTCGTCAGATGTCCATTATACAACGAGAGATTTCTGCCATATATGGCAGAAGTCTTGAGGAAACTTTCTTGAAATATATATTTCAAGAAAGTTTTCAAGATCTCTTAACGTAGGAGACTTATGGACCAGCAAACACAGCAACGAAATGATACAAATATTGCTAGACACCAGAGAGAAAGACAAAGAAAGTTTTGTTAAATATAGCTAGCAAAATACGCATTAATCCAAGTTCTATCCACCACTAAATGAGATTGACCTTTTGCAATTTCTATTAAACACAATCCTTAAAACCTTAAAATTAAATTCATAGTAAGCTCTGGATATCAATGATGTTGCCTCCTTTTTTTTTTTAGATATTAGTGCTATAAGAACAAAATATTTACTAAAGAATTCTACCAGAATAATATTAGACTGTAATATTCTCCTTCTGGGTTTATAATAAATTACTGTAATAAAAGAAGAAGTTTTCGGTGGATACTAAACAGACCTAACAGTAAGAGAATTATGAGGAGAAGAGGATAAGATGGGCACGTACATCTATTGAAGAAATGCACAGAGCATGGATTTGAACATAGAAATGAGAAGCGGTCAAAGAATAGTAGGATTTACCAGGATTGCTTAGAAAAACTGAGGAGTGTCTTGTTCTGTGTTTAGCGGCTAGAAAGATTTTAACTGCAGTGGTTTTAATGATCGATCAATAACAGTGATTGCACAACCTCCGATATGGTAAGATGCATGAGATTAAGAAGAACAGAGGACGTAAGAAATGGACGAAAAAAGTCACAAAAGAAAGGGAAGATGAGACTCCTGGTAGGTAGCCATATTATAAATGAAATGTGGGTATCTGAGACGTGGATTGTAAAAGATATCCGAGGAGGTCGGTGGTAAGATAAAGGAAGGAAAGTGACAGAAGTGATTTTTATTTTTGGAAAACTAAAAAGAGAAAATGCAGTACTTGAAAAGTTCGGTAGAAAATTTTCAGAATTTTCTGAATTTATAAAACCAAAACGGCAGAATACAAAATTAAAAGACTGTATTGGAAAAGATGAAATTGAAGCCAGCATAATGAATGAAAAACAGAAGAGGTTGCACGAGGTACTCCTAAAAACTGCACGCTGCAGAAAATTTTAATATTTTATTAATTTTAAATTTTATTAATATATTAATAATTTTATTTTATTAATATATTAATAATTTTATTTTATTAATATATTATTTTATTAATATAAAATACTATTTTATTAATATAATCTGTAACGAAAAGGTTAGTGCAATCGCATCATGTTTTTTCGTAAGTGAATTACCAAATTAGTAAAATGGCATTGTTTTTATCATATCTCATATTGTAAATACCTTCACAACGAGTTACATGGCATTGCAACACCAGAGTACCTACCCACCCACCGATGATATGCCATATAGCCTCGAAACGACAGTCTGGGTTGTGGTATCCACCGATAGAAACAATAGTCTTCTCCATTGGTGAAGCGATACTTGTTCGAGGTAGTGCAAAACCAGGCAACTCGTTGTGAAAGTATTCACAATATGAGATATGATAAAAACAATGCCATTTTACCGATTTGGTAATTCACTTACGAAAAAGCACGATGCAATCACATTAACCTTTTAGTTAAGTGAAATCTTTACGTAGGTTGAGGCTATAGCCCTCAACCTACGTAACCCTCAACCCTCTTTCAGTTTTAATATAATCAAAATAAAAACTAACTTTCTTGATATGTTTGGCAAATGACATTTGAACGCTGAAATGTTTGGTGACCAACAAACTCAGAAAAGAGGACGTCAAAGCCAGAATTCTATGTGGGTTCGATGTCCGCAATGCATTATCCGTTATTCTTTTACTATTTACGAAGTTATTTATATTTCGAATCGACATCTTATTCCTCTCTTTCACTGTTTATACACTGCTTGACAAAATTAGCAAAACAAAATGTTTTTCATAAATATTTTATTGTAAACAATGTCGCCGAAGGCAAATGTTTGATATAATAAGCATTCGCGCATGCAAATTCAGAATATCCAATAGAAATAAATCGATCTACCACCTTACAAAGCTGCACATTATGCAAATTATTCATGCCTATATAAACACGGGTTGCGATCACATCACTTCATTGCCGTTTTCTGGCTTGCTCAGTGGGATAGCCGCATCTCCAGTACTTAGAATGCCAAGTCATCGTCACTTTAGATGATTCTTTGAGGAAATATTTTCACCTGTGGCCGTTGGACGACTTGAAGCCAGGCAGAGGTGGCACGTTGGCTTAATTGTCACGCAGTTTCAGGAGGCAGGAACCATTGGAACTGGCCAAAGTCGCTCGATAGCTACGTCAACCAGAACAGATCGCCACTGGCTCTAGCAGCAAGACGGAATTCTACGATGTCCTGTCATCAACTCTCTCTTGAGGTTGCTGCGGCCACAGGTGAAAATATTTCCAGATGACTGTTAAGAATGTTCAATTCAAGTGGACTCCAAGCAAGGAGGCCAGTGGTTTGTAACCCATCAACCTCAAATCATCACCACAGAGCTCGTCGAAACTGGTGCCATGAAACTTACAGACGTGACAAATAGGGTACAATTCTGTTCGCTGATGAGTCCCGTTTTAGCCTAGCAGTTATTTTATCTGGAGAAAACGGGGAATGCGGTACCATACCTCCAACATCAGAGAAAGGGACACTTAGGGTGGAGGCGGTGTTCTCGTGTGGAGAGTGGTTTTGACAGAACAAATCGTACGAAGTTTTAAACGCAAAATTACCGGCAAACCTTTTGCTAATATGGCTCTTAACACGTATTAAATTTCCTACACGTGATACAGTAGTGCATCCTAGAAGTTAAAATCACTATAAAGTCAGCTACCTTCTCTTACCATCAAAACCAATTGATGATGACGGTATCGAAAGTCTTACGTCGGAACTCTTGGTTTTTAATATGCAATTCCAATTCTTCTTTTATAGATGACCATCTTGAAAAAAGTTGTGCACTTCTTTCTTCCTTAGGGCATATTTTTAAATAGTTAATTTCACCTCTTGAGTTCACTTTTTTTAATACGGATTTTGAGGTGAGTAGTGTTGCCATAAGCTATTGCTAAACGAATTAATGAGAAACTAACAGTACTTCAAGCTCTAGCTGATTAACATAATTGTCAGGGGTATAATGCAAGAACAGCTCAAGATTGAAATCATACAGTAGAGGTTTGTGAAGAGATAGCCTTGCCTGAGAAATCTTATGAATTACTATGATGTGGTCATAAAGATTTAATCAAATGCCGCACCCCTCTTCATGTTTTTGAAAGGCTAACCCAAAACAGATCCTCGAACCCTGTGTGCGACGTTTTAAGGGTGCGGTTGGCCTAGATTTTCTTTTCGTGCATGACAACGCCACTGCACATAGAGCTCAAGTGGTGGAGGAATATCTTGAAACTTAAGATATCCAATGACCAGCACGATCACCACAATTAAAGCCGATCGAACATGTGTGGGTAGCCCTCACTGCACGCCAGCAGCCAACTTGGTGAGCTAAGGTCTGAGCTGGTAGAAAAATGGGATCTGTTGCCACAGAATCTTTTTGACGCCCTTATATCGAGCATGGTTCACCGCTGTTAGGCCTGTTTAGCTGTTGGAGAGAATCATACGCCATACTAATGTCATGTGACCATATTTTCGAGCATCTTGTATTGACTTCTATATGTGACCTTTTTGGCAATTCTTATACAACCCCATAATGATCAACAGCCGTACCTCTCTTTACGTTTTTGATAGGGGTACCGTAACTGCGCAGAGGTACGGAAAACAGATCTGTCTCCTCATTTCATCGTTATTCTATGGTACACCACCATACCAAATTTTGTCCGGTTTCATCGCAAGCTGCACGAGTTACACCACGTTTTCTTCGTGTTCTGGTAATTTTGTCGAGCAGTGCATTATTGAACCTTCGATTCTTATGTTCATCGGTTCTATCCTTATTGTTATCAAAAAAGTGACATAAAGAGTTAATTTTAAGACTACATTGTGCCGTTGCAGTGAAAAGATATTTCATAAAGTGAGAAATTTGCGTTTCTGGTTGGAAATGCTTATCACAAACACCAACTCAATGCGCTTAAGTTGAAAGGTTAAGAAGAATCTGTCTACATTCCTAATGGTATCCTGGAAGCTAATTTCCACACTAGTTATATTATATGTATCGAATATCTGTTTAGAGATCTCATGTTACAGAAACCGGCTCATAAATAAACATTGAGACACTGTGAAATCTCAAGTGGGTTGCTTGACTGTTCATCGAATAACAGACTATCAAAAGTGCGAAAACTTTCGATGTTTAACCACCTACCATTAACGACTTTCACTTTTGCGCGAGGAAGTTTAATGTGAGGCTAATAAAGGTCATTCACTCGCTCAACGGATTCGAAAGAATTCTGAAGTGGTAATACATCGTATTGTACTATCGGGATGAAACGGGGAAGTTTTGCTGAATGTTCTATCTCCTTACCACAGTTTTACAATCGGCACAGCGCGTACACTTCGTGCAATGACTCTGATTTCGATTTAATCCCACCCTGATAATCCCTCACCAATCGCTGGAAGTTTTCAACTCCTCGAAGCATCCACAATGGAAGATAAAAACAGACAAGCGCTGCAAGCCTTGTAGGGAAATAAATTATAGAAAAGTCATTCCTAGTAGGAGAGCAATTATACCAACAGAATTGGCACCCGCTCGAAGTGATATTTAATTTAAGCGATAACCAATAAAAATGCAATCCTCCGAAATCCGTTACGATATATTTTCGCTAATTTAGTCTGTCATTCGCGCGGAGAAATGATTTTATGGGGGAAGACATCATTTCATTGGGTTGCCAATGTACTCACTAAACTATTGATAAATGTACACCACAGAGGTCACACTGCTACGAATAAGGCTTATTGCCGCTTTATTACCCGACATTTATTGATTTAATGGCGAAATATAAAGCGCAAGGATTGTATGGGGAAACGAGGTACAGTCCTCCGATGTAAAATACACAATAAAACTTGGTAATAAAGCAGAGGACAGACTATAAAGCAGCAATTCTGAAGATATCGAATGGTATATGTACGGCTGGATGAAAAATCCATATTAGGTAAATGTAGTTAATTTTGTTTTCATGGATCTTTAGGTAGACAATGACACAACTCGATGCAAACAGCTTTCATATCAAATTGTAGTGTGTATAACCAAATGTATTTGCATGTACAATTGATTGCATTAAGAGATAAATCGAATTCTTTCCTGAGATATGGATGCACGAAACTGATACGCAGTTCTTTCAACTGGACACGCATTCATCGTTAACCAAAATTAAGATTCAATCGTACATTTATTTTCTCTTTACTTTTTAAGGCTATCGCGCATGCGTAAATGATGAGCTCTTGTTTTGCCGTACCACAAGAGTGCGTGGTAGGGTGTTATCTACGCCACTCATCTATTTGGAAAGGTCTGGTTCGATTCCCGTTGTCACTTCCCTATTGGAAGACGGAAGAAACGTGTAAATCGATTTTCATGTGGCAGTCAGTTGGTCTCGGGAAGAGGTATACATTTATTTTTGCTGAATTCAAGCTTTTCATCCCAGAAATTGAAAACTGATATTAGAATATCAGATATTAACACATGTATTTTGCGATAGTAGAATGGTTCCAATATAAAGGGTCCTCTTTATATTGGAAGTCATGGAGAAGACATTTGAGACGATACAATGGGCAAACGGTGACTTTTGGAAGCTGAATCTTTGTATGTGACCCGAAGTCAAGTGCCAGTATTTCTGCAATGGTCGAAATGGTGAATGTAGGTATCTGGCATTGCACCATATAAGGTACAAAAGTAAACCTCTACACCACATTATTCTTTACAATCAGCAGGAAGAAATGAGCATAGGTCACTACTGAACATCAGAAATGGATATCGGAGAACTGTAAAGGAGTTTGGTGACCCTACGAACCCACCTGTATCGCGCTGGTGGCAGGTTTGGGGTATGGGGACAATATGAACCATGACCCCCTCATCACGACGCTTCAGAGTGGAGGAGAGCTGGTCTGCGGTAGTTATGTCTTGCTGGGAATTCATGGACCCCTTGATTCTCTTAGACTAATGCTTGAACATTAGAGTAATAAAAAGTCGTTGCGTACCAGGAGCATGTCATATTGTTCGCTTCCACTCCCAGCCCCTTCAAGTGACAATTACTTCGGGAGAAAAATGCACCATGACACAGTGTTTAAATCCTGTCAGATTGGTTCGAGGAATATGTGGACTCTTTCCATTGGAGGACTTTCTTCAATCAACCGACATTCACCAGACTTCAGGCCCATGGAGTACGTGCGAGATCTCTATAGGAATTGCAAGTTTCTCTCCCATGTCATAGGTCATTTGGACATGTGGTGTATAAATGTTAGGTAGAGAGACTCCTGCTAAGAAATCACAAAAACGATTATGGAAGTTAGTAGAGCCATGTCTAAACGAATTATTGCTGTCCTACAAACAAAAATAGGCCCTCCGCGACACTACGCCAGTATACCTAATAAATTGGATACTGAGTGTATAACATTAATATCAAAAAGTGAAAAATGAACTTAAAGTACATAAAAAAATATATTAATGGTGCCCAAGTAATTAAGCAGCCGATAATAGGGAATGACCACAAGAATAAAACAGCCAGAGGCAGTCCAGACTGTCACATGTCGATATTTATACCACAGTGTGCAGCCGTTGCTATCTGACTAATAATGGGGTCACAGTTAACACGAACCTTGTGAAGAAACACTTTTCGACTGCTACTGATAGTTTATTACTGAACAAAAGAATCCGAAGAAAGTAAAACGCAGGTGACGGAGGAGGTTCGATTAAATAATCAAAGAACCATCTATTGATTGTTAGCCGAATATCTCGCCTTGTAGAAGACTATAAATCAAAGTTCCTCCAAGATTTTAAATCTCTCGGGACTCTTCAGAGTGATTGGATCGAAACGTTAAATAGTTTGCTCAAGAAATTAAGGAAATTAGAATTTAAATCTGAAGAAATCAAAGAGTTAAACACCAGCTAATGATGAACTAATGAAAATTAATGAACACGATCATATCTACAACTAATTAAAGATGTACAAGTCGAACGATCCCGAAAACTGAAAGGATGACCAGCTATGGAAAAGTCGACAAACATTAATATTCAGTGGATGAATTGCTGATATTCAAAATTAATTATCGAGTAATCCGTTAATACCTACCATACTGGATGCCTTCAAGATGAAGCAGAGATGCCTAAGAACACACAGACTGCGTAGAGATGCAAAACGTTTTACGTCTTTTGGTATCGCATAACAATAAGTAAAAGCATTTGATGTCTCATTTCATTGTTGGATGTTTCAACAATGGAATATTTTCGTTTCGGTTTTTAACAATCATTTCGAACCATCTTTGTAACAATAATTATCAGCGCATATGTTGAGCTAATAATTGTTGCGCAACTTTTTCAAAAATATCAACCCAGAGAAAATTTTAATGAACATTATCGCGCATTTGCTAATTAAGGAAAGAATCTTATATAAAATAAATAAATAAAAAAGTTGGGGCGTCCTCCAGTCATCAAAAATGGCAAAGGCGACAAAAATCTTGTCGCCTTTGCCATTATTCCTGCATACAGGTCCTTTTTTATACTAGCTGTTCCTGATTCTTCTGAGAGAAAAGTTGAACGAAGAGATAAAAATAAAATTAAAAAATGTAGCCGGAAAATGAATATACTTATTAAGTAAACTAACCACCGAACGTTAAGCAGGAACCTTACTGAAAAGTCGATAGTCACTTTTTTAAAAACTTTTTATTGCCAAAAGAAATCATCAGAATGCAGTACTTTAAACTTTACCGTGTTAGTTCAACTTGCTATAAATTATTTTAATTGCTCGGTACTCTGCTACAATTTAGGGGTACATAATGTAAAGCAATTTTATTTACTGCTATGCACAAGTACAACAAGCTGACATGCGCACACAGCCATTGCAGTCATCCAGAAATCGAGTGTGGAGACCTATGGTCAGCTGTGTTTTTTATTCACCCGCAGGATTCAGTATGATGTGATCACTACCATTTATTGACAAGACTGCAGAACGTTTGCGATTGAATAGTTCGGTGAATGCTCTGTTAGCCACGTTGCAGTTTTTTATGCCCTCGCGTGGGTGAGACAAGTGCAGAATTATGTGAATATGACAACTTTAGAAGTACATTTTAACCTTTAATGTAAAAACTTTACCAATGATCACAGTTATTGATTTCTGAAAGTAGAAAGTTTCAGAAGTCAAACCACTAGTTGCATCTTCCACTTTATTAAAGCAAGAGCCACCACTTGATCATATGATATCGCCTTAATCAATTTCACTTATACTTTTGCTGTAAGGTAAGAGCATTTGACAATATCTTAGTGTGCGCCTCAAGTGCATTTTTGTGAAGATGAACCGGCAAGGTAAAGATAATCATTCGAGAAGTGGAGAGGAAAAAATCGCTAAGCGTATGATATTTAGACTCCATTAAGAACAGAATTTCTAAATTTACACAGGTAAAAGGCTTTTTATTTCAAATGATAAACATCATTGGACTCGTTTATATTCATCTGTATATATCGTGCTTGTAAATTGAATTTATTAGATGGTCAGTTTTATCTCTTTTACTGGATAAAAAGCACAAGCTTAGAGAAGGAAATTGATGCCTCCTTCCTCTCGAGACCGACGAACTTAGACACGATATGGAAAAAGTCCTTGTCATCGAGATAAGATTCAAACTCGGACCTTTTCCCCATGTTGCGCAGATATTTATAACCAGCACGCCACAGCCCTGTTCTGTCCAAGAATATATGAACAGAGCAGGGCTGTGACGCTAGCGCAACTTTTGGCGAAATTAAGCGCAACTGTCCAAGAGAATATTCCAAACAAGTTCTGAAGGATCGAAACTGCTGTCCAAATTACAGCAATGTTTCTGTAGGAGAATGGCGAGTTATAGGCCGTGGTATCGAAATAACCCCGAAAACATCCCAAAGCTTTCCAAGGATCAACGAAACATACCCTAAAAATTCATGTAAATCGGATTTTTTTCTTATCTGGTAATGTAATGAGTAAATATCCGAAATATGCTTTCATTTAAGTACAGAGATAACTCGAAGTTTCACGAAAATAAAAATAAAATATCGAATTTCTACTTGTCCTATTTTAATGAAATCTGGGTGGCTCGACAAATCTTCCTAAAATACCCAAATATAAAAGTTCATGAAAATCTATTCACTGGGAATAGAGTTGTTACATGCGGACACTCAGACGGACATGATGAAGATAACGGACACTTTAAGCATTTGAGAACGCGGTTGAAAAGAACGCTGTTATATCCCGTATTATTTGGAGCGATTAAGCGAGGCACCAGTTTTTCTACCCGTGTACCAAAATAAAATAATATAAAACGTATAATTAAATTAAAGAAAAACATATTGTGAATCCTGACGCCCACCACTTGCAGCGCAAACACACGACCAAGAACTCAAGGAGACACACCCTCACACCTCCCAAAGGTGAAAAAACAGTTTCCATCATTAGTGAAATTAACAAGGAAAGATAAATGAAATCAAGAAATCCACAAGGGACACTTCTTCAAGGAAACATCAGTCTCTGTGAGTTCCAAAGGATCGTTGGCAGTGGATTTTCTCTGCGAGAATTGAGTGTGAACATCGTGAGAGAAGTCACTTCGTAAGCTGGAAGAATAGTCAAAAATTATAGTTTATTTTTCTTTAACTAATCCCACGATTAATTTATTTTATTTTATTTAATAGAAGGAAACTTGAGACATGAAGTAAAATTCGCGCTTTGCCAGGTATGACCTCATCATATATTCTTTTCTACAACAGCTACAAAATTATGGATTTTGTGACTACCTCTTCTGAGGGGGACTATTATTCCATCACAGGCGAGGTATACGGTTCCCATCCAGGAAAAAAAGGGCTTTTTCCATCCAACAAACAAGTCGACCACAGAACAGACGCAATTTACAAAGTACGTTGACGCCCCATAGACCTTTTGTGGCTTGGACACAAAAAATTTCGTTAAATTCATACAAGACCATAGTAACCAATTTGATTTTTGCTCCTAATGTGCTTGTACATCACATAAATGTAAATATAAAGTGTTTTATTCGCTGTCCCGACTGTTGGTTGATGCTGTATAGCGGCATGCCCAATTGGGTGAATTATAAATCCAGTAAACCCATCCTGCAAGTACGAGGATTATTCAATAAGCTTAATCAGCCTCGTTCTCGTGTTGCAAACTCTACCCATCGGTACATGCGTTGGTATCTCCTGTGTGACAAGAGTTAGCAATAACAGAATGTCACTTGCACACCGTATGCTGTTTCCTTTATGGTGTGTACCCACTACGTGAGCTAATCCCTACAAACTTAAACAAGGTCTACAGCGTACATGCTCTGCCTGTTAACTACAGTACGATATTTATGCAGTTTCGATGCAAGCTTGCTGGACTGCTACACGTTTGAATGACTAAACGGTGAGGTTTCTCTCCTTGCTTGTCATTTGCATTATAGATTACCTTTTAGCGTATACGTATACCGTTTCATAACCTCTCCGTGCGATTTCAACAACCTTCTGTCCAGAAGCATGCACTGATTTCCAAAATTAATGGATCAAATAAGATTAAATAAACCTGAATATTCTAAATCAACAGAGAAGATAAACAAAATTTGTCGAAGTTTTTATTAAAACGGGACCAACTTGTTTACCAGTTTTTATTAAAATATTTTCTATTATGTATAAAAATCAAAAAAATTTTATATTTAAATATAATTAAGAAATTTCTAGAACATTCCAGAAAGGTGTAGGAGACTCCTGAATGTGGTAAAGCATTGCAGAAGATTCCTGAAAGTTGTAGATGTTTCTAGAATATTCTAGAAATTGCACAGTGCTTTTCAATATTTTTAAAGATTGTAGATGATTCTAGGGTCTTTTGCAATAATACAAATTAAGGAGTAAAAGCTGTAACTCATAAAATCGAATACCCGTCATTCAGAAAGAATGTTTTGTGTAAGTTTTGTGTCTTTCGTGATAAACGTGACAATAAATAAGGAACTGAGCGTTGAAAAAAGAAGTGCTATTATAACTCTGTGTAAAGAAAGTTATTCCATCAGAAGTATTGGCAAAAAACTAGGCGTTTCATTTAAAGGGGTACAAACTGTCAGGCGATGATTCAAGGAGGAGGAGACTGGCAGTTTGAAAGACAAACCAAATCAGGACGACAGCATGTAACAACGGAAGCACAAGATAAAACCATAACATCGATTTCTAAATACAATCGACGACTTATGGCACCTGAAATCCTAGCTGAGTTCAATAGGAACAGCGAAACTCCAGTGTCTACATCCACTGTAAAACTTCATCTTAAACAAGCAGGACTTCGGGGTCATATAGCAGTCCGAAAACTCTTATTACAACCGAAAAGTCGAAAGAAATTATGGACTTCGGCTAAGAGCCATTAACATTGGATAATTGAAGAGTGGAACAACGTACTCTGGACGGATGAATCCAAATTTAAAATTTTTGGATCCTGCGTAGAGTTTGTGTGAGACGATCAACTGAAGAAAATATTGTGCCACATTGTTTAGTGCCTATAGTCAAGCATGCTGGTGGTTCCGTCATGATCTGGGGGTTTTCGGTTTTTCTAGAATGGGTGACATCGTCAGAATTGAAGGAATTTTAAGAAAAAGAAGGTTATAAAAGCATTCTTGAACGTAATGCAAAATCTTCTCGACTTCGATATTGTTGGAAGAAATTTTATATTATAATACAATAACCCACGCGCAGCTCTAACCTGTGCAGAAGTTTTCTAGCAACTGAAGAGGAGGAGGTATTGCAAATTATGATGTGGCCATTCCAATCACATGATTTAAACCCAGTAGAGCTTTTATGGGATCATCTAGATTCTAGACTCGACTCCGTAGAGTCTGCCCATCTTCACTAAATTTACAGGAAACCTTGCAGATCTCTTGGAATAATGTTAGTCTAGACACTATGATAAAATTAACTGTCAGAATGCCAGGTCTGTGTAAGGCAGGCATAGGACCAGGCCTGAAATGCTAAATGCCAGGAGCTGTAAATAATTTCCGTTATAAATATGACTTTATTCTATGTTTAAAATATAAAAAACCACGTAGTGATATTTCTTCATTCACATCATATCAATTCCTATATTTAGAGAATTTTTTCCATCGAGAACTGTTAATGTTATCGGTCCATTTCGCCGATCTCCTGAACTTTCACTTCCCGGCATTCCAAGCTTTTCATCCAACAAAAGAGCAAACCGGCCTCAGAATACACTGAGACTCTATAGCTATATTTTCCAAAACAAACAGTTCTTGATTAATTTGTAATTGGTATTTTCATATTTAAAGGGAATTTTAAACTGGGGAGGTTTAATTTTAACAATCCGAACTTAACCTGAAAACGAAATTACAACAACGCTTTTACCACTTCTAACGCTTTCTAATCCATTTTTTTTAATTATTAGAAAATTTTTTAAAAAAAATACGTATTTTTGAAATTTCAACTGCAGTAAATTTGGAATCTCACCGTGTTTTAATTCTGAGTTATAATTTGAGTTTTACGTCATATGTCCTACTGTGTCAGAGGCTCTTCTTATACATTGCTTTAGCAATGAGTGGCTGGAATGAAGAAGCATATCCTCCATCAAATAAAGTTTAATGCTTAAACTTTATACCCTGTGGAAAAGTAATCGCAGAGCACAAGTTTGTCAGAAATCAGAGCATTTAATGTAAACAATAATTGTATAATTCTGCTGCTACTGTCCACAGTACGAGAATAATAGAAATAAAACACTGATCAACTGGACTCGTAATAGGGAGGAAAATCAATATTTTATTGGTCAATTTTGCCAAATCACTCCACGTTTAAAAATATGCGCGAGAAAAGTATTACTTCACGTTTAGACCGAGAGATGGCACCACATGTCGCGGAAGCTTTAACTAGCCCAAAATCGCGAACAAAGTGCAAATCAGTGTGTTCTTTCATAACTGCACATTGAGATATGGAATTGGCAATTTATTTGGGCAACCACTCTATTAAGTATAATACAATGCACCAACAGATAAAGAAAGATCGGCGGTTCCTTTCTCAGAAATTGGAGAAAATAAAATAATTTCGAATTGCCTCAGATACCAAGAGATGGCGCTGAATACGTAGTATGAATTCGCGGCTTACCAGTGTCAGCTAAAGTGAAGTAATTTCATTTTAGGCCGCACGTTTTGATTGTGTTCTTTATATTCTTTTATATGATGTTTCTTGTATATTTTTTAATCTAATTTCATTTTATGATTTTTTTTTTTAATTAGAATGGTTCATGTTCTGCGTACAATCGAATATGTAATGCTCTTGTCCTTTCAGCCGAAACTCTACAATAAAGATTAATGTAAAATTTATTATGGCATCACTACTTTGATGTAGCAACTTCAGAAGAAATGGCGTTTTAAAGAGTGGAGAAACTTCGGTCACGTTGCTTATATTACAAGCATTGCCGTGTATCTTAATAAGAGCACTGCTTTTTTATAAATACGAAACCCTATAAGTTTTAGAAGTTTTATACAAGCTTATAAGAAATTATCACAATCATTCTTATAATGCGTTGCCCACCAGCAAAGTTCCGAATGAGAACAGGGCAAATATTAATTTGCCCTGTTCATATCACAGTTGGACACTCGAATTCTTATTTTCTTATTACTATTTCGAGAGCCTTATTGTTATTATTATTTCTCCCTAATGGGGGGGTTCAACCCTCTGAGGGGTACCAAGTGTAGAGGGTGGTTGTTATGCCTGGTTTTAGCATTAGCATTAGTAGAGGCATATAATAAATAAATAAATTTTCTGTTTATACTCCGGGACGACCAAACGGTCAGAGGAGTTCACAAGATAGACAGAATACAAGAAACAGCACCGTATTCAGCAGTCACGGGCTTGAACCCCGGTCACTCAAGGCACGTGTACTTATGCACTCGCGCGCCTAACCACTAGGCTACGGCGGCATGGTGCAAGAAAGCAAGCTTATGCAGCATCAGCCAAAATAAAAAAAAAAAAAAATGCTCCCATTTCACCCCTCCATTCGATCCAAATACCTGTCCAGCTCAGCCTTAAATTTATTTAGGCTATCAACCTCCACAACAAAGGATGGAAGTCTGTTCCACCCGTTGGCTAAAGGCAAACTTCCGCACATCTATCCTACATCTGTTTTTCCTCAATTTGAATTTATACCCTCTTAGGTGATTATTCTGAGCAAGAGGAAGAATCCCATCAGCATTAAGCATGCTCAAACCATTCAAGGCTTTATACACCTCAATCAGATCACCTCGCAGGTGCCTAGTCTCCAGACACTGTAATTTGCAAAACTTAAAACCTTTCTTCGTAAGAGCAACCCTTTGTTCTGTTCACTAATCTTGTTGCCCTTCTCTGTACTCGTTCCAACAGCTCTACTTCCTTCTTAAAATGAGGCCTCCAGACCTGTATACAGTACCCTGACCATTGTCTTATACAAGAGGGATAATCACCACGTTATCCCTGGTAGAAAAAATTCCTCTATATCATTAACAAGACGCCATGAGCTACTCTTGCAGCCCGTCTGCACTGCTCAGAAAACTCATTATCGCATCACTACTTTGATGTAGCAACTTCAGAAGAAATGGCCTTTTTAAAGAGCAGAGAAACTTTGGTCACGTTGCTGCACAATTACCCCCAAGGTCCTTTTCGTTCTCTACCGCTCTCAGTGTAGTGCCACAGAGTGATACGTTACTCTGGGGTAACTGCTTCCCATATCTAGTACTTCACATTTGTCGATGTTAAACTTCATTTGCCACCTCTCAGCCCATATGCTCACCTTTTCTAGATCCTGTTGCAGCAACGTTCTGTCATTAGTGTCCTTAACAACCCTGCGAACCTTCGTATCGTCTGCAGACTTGGACATTAAGCTTGATATACCATCATCAATATCATTTTTAAATACAGAAAACAATAATGGACCCAATACTGACCCCTGAGGGACTCCGATAATAACATTAGTCCACGATGAGCAGTGTCCATTGATTGCCACTCTCTGTCTTCTCCCACTCAACCATCCCTTTATCCATAGCAGGAATTTGCCTCCAATGCTACACTGCTCCAATTTGTTCAGCAGTCTTCCATGTGCAACAGTATCAAAAGCCTTTCTAAGATCCAAGTATATAATATCAAAGTTATTCCCTGCATCCAGTTCCTTTGTGACTGCATCATAGTATCCAATCAAATTGGTCAGGCAAGACTTTCCCATAACAAAACCATGCTGTGTCTGAGCTATAACTGAAGTCTTGTCTAGATGATCCTGCAGTGCTTTTTTAACCAGTGCCTCCATTAATTTTACTGGAACAGAAGTCAAACTAACAGGTCTATAATTACTTGTGTCGCCCTTTGATCCTCCTTTGTGAATTGGGGTCACATTTGCACATCTCCAGTCCATGGGTACCTCCCCTGAGTCCAAAGAAGCTCTCATAATTATGGCTAGGGGTTTGCTTACTTCCTTTGCTGCCTCCTTTAATATAACTGGATAGATCCCATCCACCCTGGGTGGCTTCCTTGTGTTCATCTTCAACAATTTCTCCTCCACTTTCCTCTCAGTTATTACAAAATCATCTAGCTCACTGCCAGAGCTTAATTCGCCTCTGACAATCCCCTCCCTGAATAACTCCTCATGTGTGAATGTAGATGCAAAATACTCATTTAGTTTGTTAGCTACCTGAGCAGGATCATCAACAGTTGAACCATCAATATCCAGTGGACCAATCTGATTCATCCCTTTCCTTCTAGAGTTTACATAGGTAAAGAACTCTTTTCTGTTTTTCTTTGCATCCTTTGCCAAGGATTTCTCATAATCTGCCTTTGCCTGCCTAATCTCCTATGTGACTTGGTTACAGACCAGCTTATATCTATCATAGGCTTCCATGTCACTAATTAATTTATATGTATCCCATGCATTTTTCTTCTCTGCCACGAGTCTCATTAGTTCATCTGACATCCATTTAGGCCTAAACCTTGAACAATATTTCTTAGTTGGTATGTAAAGCCTAGTAGCTTCCAAGATAAATTCTTTGAATGCTTCCCATTTTGAATTTGCTGTTGGTAACACCATCAGTTGGTCCCACCGTATAGAGTTATACAAGTTTTATACAAGTTTATAAGAATATAAGAAATTATCATAGTCATTCTTAGAATGCGTTGCCCACCAGGAAAGTTCCAATGAGAAACAGGGCAAATATTAGTTTGCGACATATTATCAAGAAATCACAGTTGGACACTCGAATTCTTATTCTTCTTATTACTATTTCGAGAGTCTTATTGTTATTATTATTTCTCCCTAATGGGGAGGGGTTCAACCCTCTGAGGGGTACCAAGTGCAGAGGGTGGTTGTTGTGCCTGGTTATTACTGTTGGTCGAGGAACTCTCTGACTATCCTACATATGTTCAGGATTGAAACTTTCTGGAGTTCCTTTTACGTGTTCTCTGGGCGGCCTATTGCTGCCATGCTCTTAAATAGGTTTTTTGACACCATGTGGGTAGCTGACTGATCAAAATAGTCGAAACTTGTTCCCTATGCCACATCTCTTAGGTATGTATACTTCTTAATCTTTTCTTCATAAGTTTTCTGGAAATACCAATGTGGGCACCGCTATTTTGATCAGATAGGTAGCCATTTCCTTCATGTCAACAAGGTTTATGTCCGGTTTGTTGTGCGGGATTGTTTGTCCATTATTATGGCGCAGTCCCACTACAATTATTATTATTATCCTTTCTTCTCCTTATGGGTTTTTCCTCATCCCACGACGGGTATTGATATCAGGTGCGTTGGGTCGATTGTTATGTCCAGTCACTATTATTGGCCGAGGAACTCTCTGACTATCCTACAGATGTTCAGGATCATGGCTTTCTGGAGCTCCTTGTAAGGGTTCTTTTGGAGGCCTATTGCTGCTAAGTTCTTATGGAGGCTCTTTAGCACCAAGCCGGTGGTCGACACGGTGTCCAATATGGTCATTTATTCCATATGCCATATTTCTTTGACTTTCTCTCTTAAGTCTCTGTACATCCTAATAATCTTTTCCTCGTATTTTTTCCTGTAGGTTTATGGCGTTGGGCACCACTATATCGATCAGGCAGTTGTTAGATCACCACTATTACCGTCTTGTCAATGAGGGTTATGTCTGGTCTGTTGTGCAGGATTTTCTTATCTATTATTATGGCTACGACCCAGTATAGTTTGTAAGTAGAGGTTTCTAGTGTTGCCCGAGATTCGTACTTGTAATATGGTACACTTTATTTGATCAACTGGTATTTTTGTGCTAGCTTCTAATGTATTATTATTATTATTATTTCGAGTCTTATTATTATTATGGTTGATATTATATTATTTCTCCCTGGGAAAATAGTCCACCCCGTAACAGGTACTGGTACTAAATGCAGAGGGTGATTGTTATGTTTGGTGCTACTGTTGGTCGAGGAACTCTGACTGTCCTACAGATGTTCAGGATTGCGACGTTCTAGAGTTCCTTGTAGGTGTTCTCTGGATGCCATTGCTGCTAGGCTGTTATATAGGGTCTTTGGCACCATACTGGTGGTTGGCACGATGATCGGGATGGTCGTTCTTTGTTGCATATGCCACATCACTTTGATCTCCTGTCTTAGGTCCGTGTACTTCCTGGTCTTTTTTTCCTCTTGAGTTTTCTAGTGGTTGCCAGTGTTCGGCACCGCTATGTCAATCAGATAGGTAGCCTTTTCCTCACTGTCCACAAGAGTTATGTCCGGTCTGTTGTGCGGGACTGTCTTCTCCGTGCAGTCCCAGTACAGTTTGCGGGTTGGGAGTCTCTAGTACGGCCCTGGGTTCGTACTTGTAATAGTGCCAAATACCAGCTTTCTTTGATTAGCTGGTATTTTTGTGCTAGCTTTTGTTTTATTATCCTGGCTACCTGGTCGTGTCTAAGAATGTACTCCATCTGGGTGATCACCCTGCATCATGCGGTGATGTGTTGGATCGTTTCTGAGGCTAGATGGCATCGTTGACGTGTATCATCTATCACTCCTGGCTCCTTGGCTATGCATTTCCTATAGTTATTGTTGTTCATTATCTGGTCTTGGATGGCGAACATGAATCTTTCAATCTCGAAGAACGGCGCCCCACTCTTGATCCATGAATTGGAAGTAGGCATTTTGTCTATTTGGTCGTGATGGAGGTCATTGTAGTGTCTACCATAGAGTGTCCTCTTTGTCCATCTTTCTAGCTTCGTTTGTTCCGTCTGGGCAGAAGGGGACTCCGTGCTTAGGTTGAGTAGGGTATGCTGCTCGTATATCTTCCTTATAGCCTGGGGAAGTGCTACTGTATTTTTCTGAAAGTAATCTTTCAGGATAACTACCGCTTTCTTCTTTTGCTTGATGAGGTCTATCAACCCCTTCCTTCTTCTTCTTTCCGCGCTATGGTCAGTCTCTCGAAGGACGACTTCGTGTGTTGTTAGCGGCTCTTGGTCATCGTTGTCCTTGTCTTTCTCATGATATCCTCCAGCTCGGCATTAGTCTATTATTATTATTTCGAGAAGAATTTCTAAAACTCGTTCAATTTCGGGAGAATTATAAATGTTAGGTTCGTATAATAAAATAAATGCTCGCGGTTACACAGTGATAACAACTGCTGTCCTCCGTCACCGTGTACAAAGGGCTAGAATTCGAATCTCGTATGCAGGAAATTTGCAAATACAGTACACTGGCCTCCTCGTGACCTCGGTTGCTTTGGCTCAAAACAAAGCAAAACTTTTCAGTATAGAATTCTCGGTTAAAGTAGCGTTAAATATAGCATTAGCATAGGCATACGATGCGAGAAAGCCTTGGAACAGACATCATCCAGCCAAGGAGAATATCTTTGTGGTTTAGGTGTAGAGAGTGTGAAAAAATTTGGCACCAATTCAGCATTCTGATGGAACGGTTATCAGAGTTTCAGGAGTAGGGTAACTGCCCTCTAAGCAATTAAAATGGTGAACTCATCAGGCTCTCAGCTTCCCAACTCAATGCCAGATCTCATTTTTGTGCATCAGGCAACACAGCAGCAATTTTCTAGAGCCTCATAATTGGTAAAGATGTATTTTGTTGAATGAAAATTAAATTTAAATTAATTGTTCGATGAAAATTAAATGTTGACTTTCACTCTGGCATGGTGTTGGAAAAACCACTAATTTTTTTTTTTTTTTTTAAATCTGGAAATAATATCAGAAGCTCCCACTTTCCCTATCAATATTCTTCAACTGATTATATTGTATCTGTTTTAATTTCTATATACTATAAATTACGAAACATTAAATTTTTCTTCTAAGCAACTCTCATTCCCACGTGGTGTCTGCGAGACGCCAGCGACTGATGTCTAATGTTGTCGTAATGCTTTGATTTCGCCGGGTAAACGCGAACAGCTGACAAATATGCAGACTTTCACGTGTGACTGTCAGACGCCACACGAGCTTCTGAGTTTCAATCAGGGGTCAAAGACTTTGAAATTCTAAAAAATACGATAAAAACTTTCGTTATTATTATTCATTTCTCTCATTTATTTATGTTCGATTGTTTTCAGTTAGATTTGGCAAATCATAATTAATAGATCGCCGTTTTCAATTAAGTTATAAAAGTAGAAATTATTTTTTTAATTAAAACAAAACAGGGGATTATTTAAACGCCACGCAAGTGTCTCGTGTACGAATAAGTGAAGGTTAAATTTTGCAGTGAAATTTGTTTGAAAAATATGTTGTGTTTCGATTTTTATCAATTTATACAATTCAAGTACATGTACATGTCTATTGTTGTTAAGTGCCGCCATCTAGTAGGAAAACTCTGAAACCTTTGTTAGATTGAAAATGTATTCCCTTTCTCTTTTGGAAAAGTGGTTTTTAAATTTTTTTTCAACGCTATCTTCTTCTCTATATCTTCCCAGTGAACTTTTTATATTATTCAACAAAATGCTGAAATTCAATAATGTTACTTTTTTGGGGAAAAAAAACTGTTTACGTCATATTTCTGTACCACCCACCGTAAACGCATTGTAACATTTTATCTGAAATCCTTTCCTCTTTGCATTATATAATTTTTGAATGAACGGTGTCTTAAAGCAGTGGTATCCCCCACTTGGTTCACATATGTCGTTGTTAAGAACAGACAAACTCGATTTTGTTTCGAAAAGAATAATCGAAACGAACAGCTTGTGAAAACACTGCCGCTTTTAAGTAATGTATATGATCTTTCACGAACCAAGATTAATGCAAATTCGATGTTTTGCTTGGATTTTGTGTTATATGACTGTGGTTATATACAATAGGAAATTGCTATACTTGTAGGCCAATTCTCTGTATACTAACCATTTACGTTAAGGAAGGGTATGTTTAATTAACAAAATAAAAATTTTCTAATAGAGTTACTGAGCCCAAAAGGGTAACAACAACCAGAAAGTAGCGGGCTTTAGACTAAAAAAAAAAAAACATTCGGTGAAATTATATTACATAACTCTGTGGCATTGTTTTAATTTATGAAATGTATGCTTGAAAACAAAAGGGCTTAAATTGTTTCTTGTCTTGGTAGCTTATAAATGAAAGTTGAGTATGTTTCAATATTACACTATAAAGAAAACTTTTATAAACTTTTATACTTTTATAATTCGTTTAAATTTTTTATAATTTTATAATTCGTTTTTATAATTCGTTTAACTTTTATAATTCGTTTTATAATTTTATAATTCGTTTTTATAATTCGTTTAAATATTAAAACAAGTACAGGATAAAAATGAATTTCACAAACAACTAATTTGGCTTTCACAGTAGCATCGACAAAAAAAAGAAATTATCCAATTTTATTTAAGGGCGGAAACACACTACAATATGCATCTCTTGGATTACAATTAGAGTCCATCATTTCATGTGGACTTTCTGTGGTGTGTGGACCAATTACGCTTGTTAACTTAGCCATTCAGATGAAAAAGAAAATTCGTTTTTAAACCCATGACAAGAGGATTATTAGTATTGGCATTAAAATAGCATAATCACGCAAAGTATCGAATTTATTCTACATGTACCAATAAAAGAGCGGGAGAAGCTGGTTCCCTTTGGCTTTTGAAAGGAAATCATCGTTAAACATTTGCTGAATACGTGAAAAAATTTCCGCCGTTATGCACCCTCGCGCCTGACCGCCTACTTGCAGTTTTGCCACACAGGGCATCAAAAGGTGAGTACAGTACACTGTATGCCAAGCACCCAAGTCCCAATACAGAACAGCGACCAAAACATCTGCTAAATAAAAATATAGAATTTAATAATAATAAAAAAATTAGATTAAACATAGTTATAACAAAAGGTGGGGATCCCAACGCCAGCCATGCAACAGGGACCCAGGATATCCTGTCTGCGCACTCAAATTTCAGGCTCACAAACAGAATGCTGTATGCCATTGCATTTCAGAAACATACATACCATTAAAACTGGATAGACTTTTTAGAAAGTTTGAAATAAAGGACTGATTTATATATCAAACTTTACAAGGATTAATGCAATTTCATCTTGTAATGATATTCCTTAGTTTAACATTATTTTTTATTATGTTTGCACACTCAACAGATAAAGTTAAGAGACAACTTATGTGGTTGTACAGTACAGTCATTTTGTATTTTCACTTTGTATTTTTAATCCGTACATTAAAGCATATTTTTAAAGTTTCAGATGTAATTTAAATTCAAGAGCCCAACCGAGCATTAAAGAAGAGTACGTGATGGAATTTTTTTAAATTCATTTTATACACATAAAGATATTTAAATTCATTCAAAAATTGAAACCTAAGTTGTCACGGTTACGTGCTGCCATCTGGATATTAGCATTAGTATTAATCAAGCTAAATGATGCTTTAACGCGAACGTAATTCTGCCCCTGCCAACAAAATAAATAAATAATAAAATGAAATAAATAAAAAGGAAAACCAAAATCATTCACGACTTGCCCATTTATAAAAACTAACAATCTAATTTTAATTTTAACTCTGTCAGACTCTCTACTTCAAATATCACAACTATTTTCAATGATGGTTAGTGCTTCCCAAAAATTTTATATTTGTGTATCGTCCCCTTGTTCTTGTTTCACCTGTCAACGTACAAATACCTCCCTCACTCATTGTTTCTTTCTTTGAGGCTTTAAACGCTTCCATCGGGTCATTCTTGGGGTGTCTCGTCTCCAGGCTCTGCAGTCCACATCTTCTCAGAGACGTTCCTCATATTGATAGCTCTTATTCCGATCATTAATAGCACACCCTCAATTTCCTGATTGTCTGCTTATTCTACAAGGAAATTATCACATTTTCCAATATTTAACTCCTAAATCTTCCTCATCCTGGATCACTTTTAATTCCGTGTGCTAGTCTGTATACACGATTTCTTTCCCCAATTGCAAAACATTCCATGTAGTAAGATATAAACTTCACTGTTCATCTTTTAAACCATCGTAATCGAACTAAATCACTCTTAGCAGCATGCCTGGTCCCACCCTTGTGGGTAGCGCAGTTAGCAAGATGGCCGTCCTCCCGACTCCGGGTGGAAAAGACCTTAGTTCGAGTTTCGTCGATGAAGTGAGGAATTTTTAAGGGCCTTTTTCACAATGTGACTGAGTTAGTCGGTCTCAGGTGAGGACAGCATGGTTTTTTCTCCCGGAAACTTGGGTTTTTCATCCAGCAAACAAAAACCGACCATAGAACACACGAAATTTACAAACAGTATACAAGGAGTAATAGGGTGTTAATCACTGATGCTCCTAAAACTCCACTACAAGAACAACCTACCTACATTTTTCGAGAAGACATGAAATCTTCTTGTGACTGCATTTCTGCCCAGATATAATATTTTTTTTTTTTTTTTTATGTGAACCCCAAACACGAGAGGTATTAGAACATATAGAACTTAGTACCGTGCTTGGGTTGGAGGTTGAGAAGACGAAAGAAGATATTTGTTGACATTGGACTTGAACTTCTGTAGACTGTAATTTTCAGGAAATACGTATGAAGGAAGGTTGTTCCAGAAAACAGCAGTTGAATGAATAAACGAGGAAGATGAGAAGTTGGTTCTGTGAGTTTGAAGTTGGACACTAAATGGATGTTGGCTGGTGGCAGCATGTGTTCGGTCTGTTTTGAAAGAGAGAGCGGGAATTATAGAAGCCAATTCAGAAGAACAGAGCCCATGGAAGTATCTGTAGAAGAGGCATGCAGCAGAAACAGTACGTCTATGAGAAAGCGAGTGGAGAGACTCTGTTAGAGATGAATCATTAATTAACCTAACTGCCCTCTTCTGAATGGAATCAAGAAGCCTGAGAGAGGTTTTGGGGGCACCACCCCAAATGTTGGAACAATATTCCATGGCAGGGCGGATTTCAATTTATACAGAATGAGCAGTTGCTTGGAAGAAAAGTAACGCCGAGAGCGAAAGAGAAAACCAACTTTTTTAGATGCAGAGGAAGCAATATTTGTAATGTGCTTGTGCCAAGAGAGATTAGAAGTCAGGGTAATCCCCAAAAGAGATATATCATTTTGTCTAGATATCGGAGTGTCACTAAAGATAAGCATAGGAGCAGAAGAATCCTTTTTGCGAGATATAAGACAAAACTGAGTTTTAGAAGGATTGAAATCAACTAAGTTGTCTTTGCCCCACTGGAGAATTACCTGAAGATCGGCATTTAAGGAATTGGTAGCAGATTTTTTGAGAAGTTGAAGCTGATTGAGCAGGACAAGGTTTCTCAAAATGGAAAGTGGAATGCAATGTGTTATCATCGGTAAAACTATGGATAGGATTTCCAGTCAATTGAAGAAGGTCATTAATATACAAGAGGAAAAGAGTGGGGGAGAGAACTGACCTTGGGGGACACCGGCATTAGTGGAGAAGTTAGAAGATAGAGAGCCATCTACATCACCCTCAGTGAGCGATCAGAGAGAAAACTGGATAACCAATTACTAAAAACAGTTGGCAAACCATAAGATGGAAGCTTGTATAGAAGACCTTTATGCCAAACACGATCAAAAGCCTATGAGATGTCAAGAGCAACTACTTGTGTTTCACCGAACCTTTCCATTGAATTAGTCCATAAATGGGTAACATAAGCCAGAATATCACCAGTGGATCGACACTGACGAAATCCATACTGGAGATCGTTGATCAGACGGAAGGTTTCTAGGTAGTTTAAGAGTTGGCGGTTCATTGATTTCTCCATTACTTTAGAAAGAGTAGAAGTAATTGCAATGGGACGATAATTGGATGGGAGGGATTTGTCACCGTTTTTAGGAACTCGTTGGATATGAGCAAATTTCCAAGCAGAAGGAAAAACACCTTTGGAATAAGAAAGTGAAAAAAGGCGGTAAAGAATAGGAGTAAGTTCAGGAGCACAGGTTTTGAGAACAAGTGGAGAAATACCATCAGGACCTGGAGCCTTCATAGCATCAAGATTCATCAAAATCCTTCTGAGATCCTTTTGACGGAAGACCACAGGAGGCATTGAATGGAGCGTGTTGGGAATGGTGGGAGGTGGTTTACCAAGATCATTAATACATGAGCTGGAAGAAAAATGGAATGCTAGCAGGTCAGCTTTATCCTTGGCTGAAGTGACAACAGAACCATCTGGTTTGGACAGAGATGGGCAAAAGTTGCGGCCAATAGCTTTGGCAAGAGACCAGAATGCTCGGCTACCATTAGGGCAAGAAGCAAGTTTTCTACTCTTAGCCTGTTCAAACTCTAGTTTGGACTGATTAATAACTGCTTTACAATTGTTGCGCGCTTTGGTGTAGGCGCGCAACAATTGTAAAGCCAATTACGATATGCAACGTTCTTCTCTTGAACAGCCTTAGCACATTTATTGGAAAACCAAGGTTTAGGACGAGATTTTAAAGTGGAGTGTGGGATTCCATTTCTGCAAGAATAATTTCACTGACATGATCTGAGCAAACGTTGACATCAGAAGTTTTGAAACAGTAATCCGACCAAGGAAAAGAAGAAACGAAATCTCGCAGGTCATCACATTTTGGATTCTTGTAATGCCAAACAACACGAGGTTGGGAATAGCCATGAGATAATGGTTCCATTGGAGAAGAGACAATCACCAAGTTGTGATCTGAAGTGCCTAAAGGACCTTTCACTTCGACCGTGTATAGAAGGCTTGTTTGTGAGTAAAAGATCAAGCGTATTGACTGTATGATTAGGCGTGTCCGGTATTCTTGTAGGTAAATGAACAATCTGTGCAAAGTCATTAGTAATTACAATAGCCTCAGCATCACAACCAGCTGGGTCAGTGTGACTAGAAAATGGAAGCCAGCTGGAGTTGTGAACATTAAAATCACCAAGGAAAATTACCTCACTGTTAGGAAAGTTGGATTGGAGAAAGTCAAGTTGCAAAGCGAGGAAGTCAAAGAGCTCCAAGTGATTAGTGGAGTTGGGAGAACGGTAGAGGCAACAGATGAATTTTACACAATGAGGTAGAGAGATTTTAAGCCAGAGAAGATCAAAGAGAGGAGATTCCAAACTACCAAGTCTCTGACAGGGAATATCAAAACAGACATATGCACAAGTACCACCTTTGAGGTGAAAGGAATCATACAGCGAATAATTTGGGCATCTGAGATGAGCAGTAGTTGAATCAACCGATAACTGAGATTCTGTCAGAAAAAGTACATGGGGGTTTGGCAGACTTCAAGTGGAAATGGACATCGTTGAGATTAGAATTGAGACCACGTATATTTGTGAAATGAATTAGGAAGTGCTTGGGAGGTTTAGATCTTTTTGCAGATAAGCTTGCTCTATTAGTTTAACAATTCATGGTGTATTCAATAGTAAGGAAAAGTGAGTGGGACATGCTGTATGAAGTATTGAAATTTTTGGATATGGCGTACACATGGTAAGAATATACCTAGATCCTTGACATAACGTGGCCTTGACAATGCTCTCCACATACACACTACTCGGACTCCCTCCAGTCACTATCTGGCAGAGTAGAGGTAGCAAGATTATACACTAGCTGATCCGGAAGCCTCCGGATCAGCTAGTGTAGTTACCAATAGGTTCGTCCGGTGTACTAACTAGCGGCCGGCCTGCGAACACCGTTTTAGAGCTGTACCCTCGAAATGTAAGGAACATTGGATCTCGCCACGATGTTTATCATAACCTCAAAAGTCATCAATCATACTGCATGATGGAAGAAATAGGGAAGGGTTGACCGGAACTTAGCTCTACAGACTAAACATGGGTTCCACCACTTCAAGCCTCCAATAAACAAAGTGGTGGTATTGCACCAGTTGATGAGAGTCATCTACCACCTAGTATTGCCTGGTAACATAGAGGGGTGGCGTTCCTCCATGTGGTGTGGGAACCAAACCACGACTCCTGCTTACGTTTGTTCACACCTGTGTGGTCACCCACCTTGTACTTGTGCATGGAGGTTATACCGAGGATTACTAATAGTCACACTATCGTGAAGGTGCAAGCAGAGGATTTGACTTTCACAGACCGTCCGGACTTCGCCGAAATTGGGTCCATTTGACTTGAGTGTCACACGAATATCAGTTCCATCAGCGTTTTAGACTCCCAGATAGCAAGTACAGCTTGTTGGCATATCTGAGTGAATGTCTGTGACAACCTCAAGAACTTAATGATGCTATACAATCTAAAAAGGATATTAGAATTAGCATTAGTAGAGGCACACGATGCAAGAAAGCGAGCTTATGTAGCATCAGCCAAAAAAAACTCCCATTTCACCCGTCCATTCGTTCCAAATGCCTGTTTAACTCGGCCTTAAATTTATTTAGGTTATCAATTTCCACAACAAAAGATGGAAGTCTGTTCCAACAATTAAGCACCCGCTGGCTAAAGGCAAATTTACGCATTCCTCTCTACAACTGTCCTTCCTCAACTTGAATCTATGCCTCCTCAGGTTCTCAATCTGAGCAAGAGGAAGAATCATATCAGCATTCAGCTTGCTGATCCCATTCAGCAAGTCCTTCGACAACTCAATCAGTTCAACTCGCAGGTACCTACTTTCCAGGCGATGCAATTTGCAGAATTTAAGCCTCTCTTTGTAAGACGACCCCTTTGTTCCCCTCACCAATCTTGTTCCCCTTCTTTGTACTTGTTCTAGCAACTCTACATCCTTCCTAAAATGAGGCCTCCAGAGCTGTACACAGTACTCTAGGTGTGGCCTGACCATTTTCATGTATAACGGGATAATCACCTCCCTGTCACTGCTAGCCAAATTCCTATATATCATTGACAAGACTCCATGACCTGCCCTGGCAGCCAGTCTGCACTGCTTGGCAAACTTCATATTTGACTGCACAATTACCCCAGGTCTTTTCCACTTCCTTCAGTGTAGTATCACAATAATAACACAGTTGGTATGTTTCTCTTGGGTTATGGCTACCCATATGCAGTACTTTGCGTTTGTCAATGTTAAAATTCACTTGCCACTCCTCAACCCATTTTCCCAAATTATCTAGATCCAGTTGGAGTAGCACACTGTCTTTACTAACCGTGCCAACCTTTGTATAATCTGCAAAACTGGACATAAAACATGATATACCTTCATCAATATCATTGATAAATATATAAAACAACAATAGGCCCAACACCGAACCCTGGAGAACTCCACTAATAACATTTGTCCACGAAGAGCAGTGTCCATTGATTACCATTCTCTGTCATCCCCCACTCAACCATCCCTTTATCCATTGTAGCAGTGTACCCTTGATGCCATCCTTACCTCTCCAATTTGTACAGCAGTCTTCCATGTGGAACTGCATCAAAAGCTTTTCTGAAATCCAAGTATATGATATCAAAATTATTTTTGGCATTCATTTCCTTTGTGACCATATCATAGTATTCAATTAAATTGGTCATACAAGACTTCCTTTAAACAAACCCATTCTGTGTCTTAATTATTACTGCAGTCTTGTCTAGATGATCCTGCAATGCTTCTTTAACCAGTGATTCCATCATTGTCCACGGAACACAAGTCAAACTAACAGGTCTATAGTTACTTGTGTCACCTTTTGAACCCCCTTTGTGAATTGGTGATACATTTGAACACTTCCAGTCCATGGGGACCTCCCCTGAGTACAAGGAAACTCTCATAATTATGGTTAAGGGTTTGCTTACTTCCTTTGCAGCCTCCTTTAATATAACTGGATAGATCCCATCCACACTAGGGGCCTTTTTTATGTTTAACTTCAACAATTTCTCCTCCACTTTGCAATCAGTTATTACAAAATTATGTAACTCCCTGTTAGAGTTTAATAAACTTCTGGCACTCCCCTCATTGAATAACTCCTCAAGTGTGAATGTAGATGCAAAATACTCATTCAATTTATCAGCTACTTTAGCATGAGCATCAATAGTCAACCCATGTTAAGTGGTCCAATTATTATGTTATTACTGCAACTATGTTAAGTAGTCCAATCTAATTCATCCCTTTCCTTCTAGAGTTTACATTAGTGAAGAACTCTTTGCTGTTTTTCTTTGCATCCTCTGTCAAAGATTTCTCGTAATTTGCCTTATATCTGCCGCAGGCTTCTGTGTCACATGATACTTTATATGCATCCCATGCATTTTTCTTCTCTGCCGTGAACCTCATTAATTCATCTGAGATCCTTGAACAGTATTTCTTAGTTGGAATGAAAACCCTAGCAGCCTCCAAAATTAAGTCCCTGAAGGCTTCCCATTTAGAATTCAACGTTGGTAACATCGTCAGTTGATCTCACTGTATAGAATTTCAAAACGGTCCGAGACCACTATCACTTTTAAGAAATCAAAAACCCTTCCTTTTACCCTTGACGGTAGTTACATCTTTAAGTAAATCCCACATCAATACACTGTGATCAATGTCACCCAGTGGTTCCTTTATCTTCAAATTATTAATGCACGAATAATCACTGCTGATAATCAGGTCAAGACTATTACGCCCTTTAGTTGCCTCTCGAACATGCTAATGTAGGAAACATTCATCCAATAAATCCAAGTTTGGCACACTATAGCCATAGAAGCTGATGCGCCAGTAAAATATTCAAACCAACCAACCAATCCAATAAATCCAAAAAACTCCTGCTAGTATGCGAGTGACCAACCCACAAGATCCAGTCAATATCTGGTAAGATAAAATTCCTCATTATAAGACATTCTGATTTACTTGTCCAATCTATTTATCTGCACAATTGTTCATTATAATCATCAGATTAATAAGGCCTATAACACACACCTACTCTCATTTTTCCTTTCCCAGTGCTTATGTTATACTAGACAGACTCAACATTGCATTGTCCACCAACATCAATTGGATGCACTTCAATAGATGTTTTGTGTTTCTTAACTAACAGCATAACCACTCCTCCCTTCCTGTCCTGTGTCTATCCTTTCTCTACACATTGAACTTCCCAAATTCCAATTATGCACTGCTTAGGTCTGTGTGACACTACATATCTGATATCCCAACATAATCTGCCTTTGATGTCTTGACTAGCACTTCAAGCTCAACAAATTTATTAACTATACGCCTAGCATTGGTGTACATGCACCTGTTTCTACCCTTAATTTCCCTAACACAGCCCATGCATTTACTTGTTCCGCTATGACTCCCAGCAGTCCTGGAAATCTCCATTGCCTTGCTTTCCAAGCTGCTGCTCATTCTAATCGAAGTAGTGGAAGAATCACTTTTGCTTCTGACTGCAGCTACTTTAACCTTTTAGTCTGTGTATCCTCCCCCCACCCAAGCTAGAAGTTTTCCGACCCACCTAACACTGCCTCGAAAGCATGAGCAAATATTCTTGCACCCTTTCTATTTAAGTGTACCCCATCTCTGTAGAAGCAGTCCCTCCTGTCAACAAGGACAGACCAGGCTGAAAAAATTCTTCCCCTTGAGCCTTGCACAATCTCTCCAAGGCCGAATTGATCGACAAGGTTCTCATCATATACTCCCTCCTATCGTGTCTTGGAAGAATTGCAGACACTTTCACATTAAACCCTAACTCGCGACATTTTTTCAACAGTGACCTATACTTGTTGAGTACAGCTGCTGATCTCTTACTGTTAATGTCACTATCGCCAACGTGAACAACAATATCACCTTTTGTGCCCTTAAAAGATGATATCTGCTCTACAACATCATCAACTTTTCCTATGGCCGACATACCCTTAGCAACCTAAACAGAACGCAGAGAATGGTACTCGTAGTTTTCTCTAAGTTGAATGTAAGCATACAGTACACGGCTTTAGTGGGAGCAGAATGATCACCATAATCAACAATTAAACCCAGTAAAGCATACTAATTTATTTTATTTAATTTTAAACAAACTTGTACTGTGCATCAGCCAGTAGAGGCCACTGCTTTCATGAGCAGAAGTCAAAGGATTAATAACAAGCAAATATGGTATGAACCAAATGAACTGCAATAGTTGGAGAAATTAAATACATAGATTATTATATTAATGTATTTCGAATTTTCAGAATAAGAAAAACAGTATTGTTAATCATTCTACACTAGACTTTCAGAATAACGGCACCTTCGGGGATTCAAGGTGTCGTTATTTCGATTTTTCCATTATCTAGAAAGTTTTATTTTTAATCTTTTTAATGCAGAAATAATGAGGCTAAATACCAAATAAAGAGATTAAGTATGCAATTTTATTAACTGCGCATAAAAAACATAAACATATTGACGATCCAATGTCATATTCTTCAATTAATACACTCTTACTTAAGTCCGTTCTATTTTCTATTATATCAAGTTTAGTCAGAGGGGTAGCAGGGTGGTGCCGTCACCGTCCTCTCCACACAGGGTGGAAAAGGTCCGCGGTCGAATCCCGCCGATGACGCGAGGAAGTTTCATGGACTTTTCTCACTCCCTGGTTGAGTTAGTCTGTCTCGAGCGAAGATGGCAAGGTTTTGATCCCCAGAAACGGGAATATTTCGTCCAGCAAAACAGGCAAATCGACAAGAGAACACACGCAATTTACAGACACAATACACGTGGGTAATATGAATTCTCTCCGGATGACCCTAATGTAATAGTTTGGATAATATCAACTTTGTCACTAAGCTTTAACGTTCTTCTTCTTTTCTTCTTTGTGCGAGGTTTGTTAACTCTAGGACCCATAGTGAGGAGTTTTTAAATTAAAATAAATGTAAAACAGCAGTATAACCAGTGATATGTGGAACAGGACAGGTGGAACAGGACCAAAGGTTTATGACGTTGTAGAGCAGATATCTTTTAAAGGCATAAAAGGTAGTATTGTTGTACACGTTGGCACTAATGACCTTAAGAGTAAGAGATCTGAAGATTTACTTAACAAGTACAGGTCAATGCTGGAAAAAAGTCGCGAATTAGGGTTAAATTTGAAAGTGTTTGCAATTCTGCCATGACACGATAGGAGGGAGTATAAGATGAGAGCTTTGTCAATCAATTCGTCCCTGGAAAGTTAGTGCAAGGCTCACGGGGTAGAATTTTTTGCAGCCTGGTCTGAGTTTGTTGACAAGAGAGATTGCTTCTACAGGGATGGAATACACTTAAATAGAAAGAGTGCAAGAATATTTGCTCATGCTATCGAGGCATTGTTAGGGTGGTCGGAAAACTACTAGCTTGGGCAGGAAACACAGAATAAAAGGTTAACAGTGGCCGCAGGAAGAGGCAAAAGTGATTCTTGCACTACTTCTATTAAAATGAGCAGCAGCCTGGAAGCAAAGCAATTGAGATTTCCAGGACTGCTGGGAGTCATAGTGAAACAAGTAAATACATGGGCTGTGTTAGGGTAATTAAGAGTAAAAACAAGTGCATGTATACTTCCATGTACACTATTGATAGAAGTACAGTAAATAAAATTGATGAATTTGAAGTGCTGATCAAGACATCAAAGGCAGATATTGTTGGGATATCAGAGACATGGTGTCACACAGATATAAGCAGTGCAGAATTGGAATTTGTGCAGTACAATGTATACAGAAAGGATAGACAGGACAGGAAGGGACGAGTTATGCTGTTAGTTAAGAAATACATAAAATCTAAGGAAGTGCATCCAATTGATGTTGGTGGACAATGCAATATTGAGCCTGTTTGGTATGACATAAGCACTGGAAAAAAAAAATGACAGTAGGAGTATGTTATGGGCCTAATGACTCTGATGAGTACAATGAACAATTCTGCATAGAAATATAATGGGCCAGTAAATCAGAATGTCTTGTGATCGAGGATTTTAACCTTCCAGATATTGACTGGAACTTGTGGGTTGGTCACCCCCACGCTAGCAAGACTTTTGTGAATTTATTGGAGGATTGTTTTCTACACCATAGGGAGTAATACCCTTGATCTGATTATCAGCAGTGATTATTCATGCATTAAGAATTTGCAGATAAAGGAACCACTAGGTGACAGTCATCACAGTGTACTGATGTGGGATTTACTTAAAGATGTAACTACAGTCGAGGGTAAAAGGAAGGGTTTTTGTTTTTGTAAAGGTGACTACAGTGGTCTCGGACCGTTTTTAAATTCTATACAGCGAGATCAACTGATGATATTATCAATGGTGAATTATTAATGGGACGCCTTCAGGAACTTAATCTTGGAAGCTACTACGGTTTTCATTCCAACTAAGAAATATTGTTCAAGGTTTAGGCCTAAATTGATGTCAGATGAACTAATGACGCTCGTGGCAGAGAAGAAAAATGTATGGAATGCATGTAAAGTATCAGGTGACACAGAAGCCTATGGCAGATATAAACCAGTCTGTAATCAAGTCACAAAGGAGGCAGGCGAAGACAGATTACGAGAAATCCTTGGCAAAGGATGCAAAGAAAAACCGCAAAGGGTTCTATACTTATTTAAACTCTAGAAGGAAAGGGATGAATCAGATTGGACAACTTAACATAGATGGATTGACTATTGATGATCCTGCTAAGGTAGCTGATAAACTGAATGAGTATTTTGCATTTACATTCACACATGAGGAGTTATTCAATGAGGGGAGGGCCAGAAATTTATCAAACTCTAACAGGGAGCTAAGTGATTTTGTAATAACTGAGAGCAAAGTGGAGGAGAAATTGTTGAAGTTAAATATAAAAAAGGCACCTGGTGTGGACGGAATCTATCCAGTTATATTAAAGGAGGCAGCAAAGGAAGTAAGCAAACTCTTAGCCATAATTATGAGAGCTTCCTTGGACTCAGGGGAGGTCCCCATGGACTGGGGGGTGTGCAAATGTATCACCAATTCACAAAGGGGATTCAAAAGGTAACACAAGTAACTATAGACCTGTTAATTTAGCTTGTGTTCCGGGGGGAAATAATGGAATCACTGGTTAAAGAAGCATTGCAGAATCATTATTATTATTATTATTATAATCGTCTAGACAAGACTGCAGTAATAGTTAAAACACAGAATGGGTTTGTTAAAGGGAAGTCTTGCGTGACCAATTTGATTGGATACCATGATGTGGTCACAAAGGAACTGAATACCACATATAATTTTGATATCATATGCTTGGATAGGGATGGTTGAGTGGGAGACGACAGCGAGTGGTAACCAATGGACACTGCTCTTCGTGGACAAATGTTATTAGTGGAGTTCCCCAAATTTCGGTGTTTGGCCCATTGTTGTTTTGTATATTTATCAACGATATTGATGAAGTTATATCAGGTTTAATGTTCAAGTTTGTAGATGATACAAAGGTTGGCACGGTTTTTAACAACAGTAAAGACAGTATGCTACTCCAACTGGATCTAGATAATTTGGGGAAATGGGCTGAGAAGTGGCAACTGAAGTTTAACTTGTCAAATGCAAAGTACTGTATATGGGTAGCAATAACCGAAGAGAAACGTACCAATGTGTGGTACTACACTCAGGGAAGTGGAAAGTGAAAAAACCCTGGGGGTAATTGTGCAGTGAAATATGAAGTTCACTGAGCAGTGCAGACGGGTAGCCAGAGCAGATCATGGAGTCTTGTAAATGATATATAGGAATTTTGCTAGCTGGTTTAGGGAAGTGATTATCCCGTTATACAAGGCAATCAGGTCACACCTAGAGTACTGTGTACAGGTCTGGAGCCCTCAATTTAGAAAGGATTTAGAGTTGCTAGAACGAGTACAAAGAAGGGCAACAAGTATGGTGAGGGGAACCAAGGGGTGCTCTTAGCAAGAAAGGCCCAAGTTCTGCAAATTGGCGCGTCTGGAGAGGAGGCACCTGCGAGGTGATCTGATTGAGGTGTATGAGGCATTGAATGAGTTGAGCAAGCTGAATGCTGATGGGATTCTTCCTCTTGCTCAGATTAAGAACCTGAGGGTGCACAGATTCAAACTGAGGAAAGACAGTTGCTGAATAGATGTGCGGAAATTTGCCTTTAGCCAGTGGATAGCTGATTGGTGGAACAGACTTCCACCTTTTGTTATGAAAGTTGAAAGCCTATATAAATTTAAAGCTGAGCTGGACAGGCGTTTGGAACGAATGGGAGGGTTTTTTGTTTTTTTTTTTTTTTTGGTTGATGCTGCATAAGCTTGCTTTCTTGCATCATATGTTTCTAATAATGCTAATGCTAAATGTGTCCTTTTACTTCTGATCAGCATACTCATTTAATTGTTAATAAACAAAAATACCTTAACAGGAACAATAAAGCCATGTTGGACCTTGTGCTGACAATAATTCCATTCCTTGTGTTCAAAACGGGACGAGGAGAAGGAATGGTTTTCGCAAAGAGCAGAAAAAAATATATATTCAAACAAATGTTTTTAGCCATCCTATGATATAATCAAGATTATAGGTTATGTTGCTAATATACTAGGCTGACCATAAGTCCCGTTGAAAACGGGACGCATGGTCAGCCTAGCCATAAAGTCAAAAATGGCTGTAGTGGTGAAATATTGTTCTTCATACTGTACTTGTAATGTCATACTGTATCGTTTTCTTTGAGACCTAAAGAAAACGATATGAATTCAGATTCAGGTCCCCCACCCCCATTCCACACTGAAAATTGTTTTCAAATCCTGTCGTTAGGTGGCGTAAATGTAACTTAATTCTGGTTTTACCGTTTCACATTTTGTTGATTGGTAAGATTTTTAATGTGATTTTGCGATTTTATAAACATATTGAACAATGGTAGTCAACATTTGTTGTTGTCATATCGCTTACAATTTTCTCGAGCAATAGTGTCCCCGTGTTTTTTTTTTTTTAATACGAAATATATGTCTCCTGCGTATATTTTCGAGATAACTGTTGACAAAAGCGATTGACGAATTAACCCCAAACAGATGATACAAATACATTTACCATATAGTATTAAAAATAGATTTACAGGTGATTTTTCAACAAAGCCGATTTCGTAAGCCAACGTACCCACTGAAAGCACCTCGCATGCCGAGGAGTATGCACACCACCGGTTGAATACCACTAATAGAAAAAATAAGATATGTTCATTATTATTTACTATCTGTTACCCCTTACAATTGATCATTACGAGTAGCAGTGATGACATGCCATAGCCCGCTATGGGTAGTCTTTGTTAGGGTGTTTATCCCCACCTTGACTCTTTTTTAATAACTGGAAGTTCCCCAAAACGAGTTCCCGATTTTAAAACAGCGGCAAGAGAAGGATAAACACCTTAAGATCAGAGCCGTACTTATGAACAGGCATATGAGGCTCTGGCCTCACCATAGAGGAGGGGTCTTGCACGATCTCAAATTTTTAAAGCGATTTCTTTTCTTAACGCCCTGATCTAAACTAGGGCCCAGTTGTACCTACCATGTAAGCAGAAACTGGTGAAATTAGTACTGACAGTGTGGATGACATATTTCTGCAAAAGAACAGATTAATTTCCAGAATAAAGGAAAATCACTCTCTCCTAATTCTCTAATAGGGTGTAAACAGGAGAACACAGCATATTATCCATGTCGGGAATATGCCGCGATCTTTTCCACAGGATCTTTTCCACTTTCTGTGAACACAAGAAAGCAGTTGACCAGCGTGACTACTCAATACAGTATGTGGGAGTCGGTTGTAAATGTGTTATGGACACGGTAAATTGTGGAATGTCCCTTTAGCTCTTAATTTGTGCATTCTACAGCAGCAGCTCTATTGCCTAAAGGCCAGAGGTGCAAACAATGTGTGACACAGAGTTTAGTTCAGTACTATTCTTTATATTTTGCAGTATTACAACATTTGTATTTAAACAGATTGGTAAAAATAATGTTTGTTTTTTTTTTCAGATTATATTTATATATGCAAGTTTTTTTTTTTTTGCCCTTGTATCTTTAAAGGGGGTCCCCCTGCGAAAGCTTAGTGCCTCAGGCTCTGAGAAGTGTAAGTACGGTGCTGCCTAAGACTAACCAAAACGGGCTAGGCAATGTCATCACTTCTACTCCCAACTTTTAATTAAAAAACCTTTTTCTTTTTTAATTTCTCAGAACAAAAGTGAATCCAGTATTGAATCAAGTTGATAAGAAATCTTACTTTTCTGGTAATAGTGGCTAATGATGAGAGATCATTTGACAAATTAAATTTAATAATAAAAGGTTACAAAAGAAATTCTACAAGGCACTACCAGATTAAATGAATTCACTGCACTGGCAAATGAACACAAAAAAGCTGATAAAATGGACCTTAACATTCAGTTGCTAACATGGTGTCTGACAGAGACCAGTTTTTATTTATTTTTTTTTTTATTTGTAAAATATATATTTTTTTTAATTTCAATATATTATGAATTAATAAATTTGTTAGTAAATTAATAAATTTGCTACCTGCAATCAGCAGGTTACAAATTTTTGTTTTGGCATTAACACATTCACTGCCTTTTATATTTGCAAGGGTCCTTTATGCTTCTCTTGGGTGTTGGAACAAGTAGGCAATTTATAATAAATGAATTTCATCTGTGAAAAATTGGCACTCCAAGTAATGCCAGCCTCTGTTGTTTACAGCAATCTAATATCAACAAATGCATTTCAATGAGATTCAGAATCTGCATCACTTGAATAGAATTCTATTTCACTAAAATTTCCTATAAAATTTTACCTTAAAATTTTATAGGAAATTTTAGTGAAATAGAATTCTATTCAAGTGATGCAGATTCTGAATCTCATTGAAATGCATTTGTTGATATTAGATTGCTGTAAACAACAGAGGCTGGAATTACTTGGAGTGCCAATTTTTCACACATTTTACACTATAAGGATGATGTTTTGTTTGTCACAAACTAAAGAATTAAAATTCAACAGGCATAGTTTTCAAAAAAATTTTACCTTTTCTTCATGTGGAAAATACCAAACTACATAAAATAACTTCAACGTAAGCACAGAACAAATAAAACTGTGAACCAAGAATACAGCTTTTATAGCACTTGCTAGATAGTTTGATTTATGCTAAGAAAAATTCCAACAATAGTCCATTGGTCAATCAATGTGCCAATGTCACTTAGTTGTTTATTTCATATGCTTTTCCTTTTACAGCACTCATGTATTGACTGCAGTTGAATGGATGCATATTTGTGTTGAGACACAAAAAATTGCAGTTCCTTTGCATTCTGGCAGCAAATATGTTAACAGATGCCAGATGAGCAAAGGCATTTACCTTCCTTCTAGGCAACTCCCATTCCCATGTGGTATCTGTGAGACACCACCGACAGGTGTTTAATCTTGACATTGAGCTTTGATTTCCCTGGGTGACACTTTAGAAATAAGAAAGGAAATATGCAAATACTTGAAATGACAAAAAGATGACAAAAATAGACATTCATGTTGCAATTGCAAGATGCCACATGACCAGAAAATTTTGAAAGCGGTAAAATCTTTATTATTATTTTCATTTGATATTTTTAATTGGGTTTAGCAAATCATAATTAATAGATCACAATTTTCAATTCAGTAATAAAGCTAAAAATTAGTTTTTAATAAGTAAAACAAAATTTAATCCTGGAGGCTCACATCTGGTGAGTATGGGCTTGGCACACCCAGGGTCTTGAGCTGGATATCATCATTCTCTTTCTTGGCGATTCCCTTCTAGCTCTCTCTCTCTCTCTCTCTCTCTCTGGGTAACTCGGGGAATTTTTTTTTTTTTTTTTTTTTGGCTGGTGCAGCATAAGCCTTAGACTTCTTTGCACCATATAGTTAATAATAATAAAAAGGGATCATACATTGCCATGAGTGTCCTTGTTAAAAAACTGATCAGTGGTTTTGCAAACATAAAGGTGTGCAAGATGAATTTTTAAGTAAGAACCAAATTATAAATTAATCATGATGTTATTAACTACAAATTAATCCTGATGTTATAGATTACAAATTAATTTTAACATATATTATTGAACAGCTCATTTTGATGTACTAACTTTAAGTTTTTATAGTTAAAATTTTTTGAATGTTACTTAAAACTGTATTATAAATAATATTTTTACAAGGCAGTGCTTTACTTGTAAAAATGTTTGGTGTTCTTTACATAGGCGACCAAAAATTCAAGCAATACCACTGAATCCCAGTCCTTGTAACTACTACAGAATTTATAAATGTAAATAGCAGAATATTCACAACAAAATTCACCTCTTCCTTATTTTGAACCTGCCCTTCAAATAGTTGCTATAAAATATATTTTGGTGTAAGGGTGTAAATCTTTAATAAGATTTTTAACCAAAAGCTATACATATGCCACCAGATTCAGAATGCTACTTGGTAGATCTACATATCTTATGTTATTTATCAGCAGGTTGCAAATGGACTTGGATTTCAAATATCCTCTGGAAACTGTGAAATTTGCATTACCAGCATCAACTGCCAAGACTGGCTGTTTTTTTTTGCCTTAGTACCATTTAGTGCAGGTCATATATTGCTATTTGTCATTCACCATTAAGAAACAATGAACTGCATAAAAATATGCAAACTAGCATATGTTTCATCATAGCAACTCATCTAAATTACTTAGTATTAGTAGTGCAAATGATGCAAGAAAGTAAGTTATACACTATCAGTCAAAAAAATCCCATTTTGCCTATCCATTCCCTCAAACAGTTTGTCTAGTTCTTCCTTGAATTTATTCAAAGTATCCATTTCCCCAGCAGTGGATGAAAGCTTTTTTGGCAGTTAACGACCCATTGGCTGAAGGCAAATGTCTGGACATATATTCTGCAACCATTCTTCCTCAATTTGAATTTATGTTCCTTCATGTACATAGTCTGAAGAAGAGGAAGAATCCATCAGCATTGAGTTTGCTGAAACCATTCAACGCCTTAAACACCTCAATCACATCACCTTGCAGGTGCCTAGTCTCCAGATGCTGCAATTTGCAGATTTGAAGCCTTTTGTGGTAAGAGCACTTCATTGTCTCCCTCACCAGTCTTGTTGCCCTTCTTTGTATCCATTCCAGCAATTCTACATCCTTCCAGACCTTCATGCAGTACTCAAGATGTGATCTGACCATTGCCTTATACAATGGGATTATCACCTCCTTAACTCTGCTAGCAAAATTCCTCTATATCATTCACAAAACCAAATGAGCTGGCTTGGCAACCTGTCTACACTGCACAAAGAACTTCATTTCTGACTGCACAGTTATCCTCAGGTCTTCTTCATTTTCAGTTACCCTGGGATTACTGTTACCCATATGCAGTACTTTGCATTTGTCAATATTGAACTTCAATTGCTCTTTCTCAGCCCTTCTGCCTAATTTTTCTAGATCTTGTTGCAACAGCATATCTTCATTACTGTCATTAACCACCTTGCCAACTTTTGGATCATCTTCAAACTTAGACATTACACCAGTTCATTAATAAATACAGAATACAGTAATGGGCCTGGCACTAAATCTTGTGGAACTCCACTAAAAACAGACCATAAGAAGCAGTGCCCACTCTTCCTTCTCGCACTCAACCATCCCTTTATCCATAGCAGTAACTTGCCTTTATAGCCACTTTGCTCCAATTTGTACAGGAGTCTTTTATGTGCAACAGTATCAAAACCTTTCCTGAAATCCAAGTGTATATATATATATATATATATATATATATATATATATCAGAATTATTTTTTGCATCCTGTTCCCTTGTCACTATATCACAGTATCAACTCAAATTGATCAGACAAGATCTCCTCTTAACGAATTCATGCTGCAACTGAAGTATAACTGCACTCCTGTTAGGATGGTCCTACATTATTTCTTTAACCAGTGACTCCATTAATTTTCCCTGGAACCGAAGTTAAGCTAACAGGTCTGTAATTACTCGTGTCACCCTTTGATCCACTCCCCTCCATGAATTGGAGATATATTCGCACATCTCCAGTTCACACTGACCTCCCCTGAATCCAGTTATGCTCTCGTAAATGGATAAGAGTTTGCTTACCTCCTTTGCTGCGTCCTGTAATATAAGTAAATAGATCCCATCCACCCAGGTGCATTTTTACATTTAACTTCAAGAACTTCTCTTCCACTTTCCCCTCAGTTATAACAAAATCACTTAACTCCCTGTTAAGAGTTTGATGCACTTCTGCATCCTCTTCCCTAAAGAATTCCTCATGTTGAATGTGGATGCAAAATATCTATTAAGTTTGTCAGCAACCTGGGCAGGATCATCAACAGTTAAACCATCGACATCAAGTGAACCGATATGATTCATCCCCTTCCTTTTAGTGTTTACATAAGTAAAGAAGTCTTTGCTGTTTTTCTTTGTGTCTCATAATCTGCCTTGACCTACCTAATCTCCTTTGTGACTTGAGTGCTGATTAGTTTATAGCTACCATAGGCTTCTTTGGCACCTGATAATTTATATGCATCCCATGCATTTTTCTTCTCTGCCACATGCCTCATTAGATCATGTGGCATCCATTTTGGTGGAAGCCTTGAACAGTATTTCTTAGTTGATATGAAAAGCCTAGTAGTTTCTATGATTGTTTCCCTGAATGCTTCCCATTTATAATTTGTTTTTTGTATTTACTTTATAAATAAGAGAGGAAATATGCAAATACTTGAAATGAAAGCATTTCTAGCTTTTAAAGTTTAGTCTATTTATTATTTATAGAATCTGAAAAACCATATTTCGTGGATATTTTCTCCTCTGCTTCTTTATTTATTTCTGATTTAATGTGCTTTTATTTCATTATATTATTATTAATAGTAATGCTTCTTATTGTGAATATTACTATTACTTAATAGTAATAAGCATACAACTTATGCTTACATCTTAAGCATAAGTTGTATGAGCCAGATTTCATAACCTACAAAGCAATCTCCATGGTGATTATAATAAATGGAAATAGAAGAAAGAAAGTTATCAACACCCTTTCATCCTGTTATAAACTTTACCACAAACATCTTGTTATAGCTAAGAAATTAAATGGTGGCTATATTCCAGTCCCACAGTTGAAACCATGTGGATTACAACTTTGGAGTTACAGTCTTGAAAAGTGTCACATTTGGCATAACTACAGTTGTTAAAACTAAGGATCTATTGAAAATAGGTAGTTTGAGGAAAATCAATAAACATATGCCAATAAAATTTAAATGAAAACCATAGTTAACGTAATTTTCCATTTAGCAACATAAAAACAATGATGAGGTTGGCAATACAATAAGGGGGGAAAAAAAACCAAGGTGATAGAACAAGATAGATACTTGCACACTGTCGACTATTCTCCTAAGTCACACCTTTCTTTGATACTGCAAAACATGATATGTTTCGCAGTGTTGTTAGAAAACAAGTAAAAAAAAATTAGTTATGAAAAAACATGAATGCTAATCCAAGTTAGTCCAACTTTATGGATGTTCGACTTATGGAAGTCTTACTGTATGTTCTCCTAACCCCTACACACAAACTACTACTAATTACTCAGGCATCAACAATCACAAGCTAGCAAAGTGGTAGCATCAAGATTGCATACCATCTGGTCTGGAAACTTCCTAGAACATTGCCATTTTAAAGCTGTACTCTTGATATGCAATGAATGTTGAATCCTACCATGACACCCATCATAGCCTCAGAAGATATAACTTGTTAGAACTACAGTATAGAAAGGGCAGAGAAAAATAGACACTTTGGAATCCAAACCTGGCAACTTGTGGCTTAGCATAGGCATTTGATGCAAGAAAGCAAGATTATGCAGCATCAGCCAAAATAAAAAAAAAAAAAAAAACACTTCCACTTCAACCCTCTGTTCGTTCGAAATACCTGTCCAGCTCAGCCTTAAACTTATTTAGGCTATCAACTTCCACGACAAGGGATGGAAGTCTGTTCCACCAACAAACCACTCGCTGGCTAAAGGCAAATTTCCGCACGTCTATCCTACATCTGTCTCCTCAATTGAATTTATGCCCTCTCAGGTGATTATTCTGAGCAAGAGGAAGAATCCCATCAGCATTGAGCATGCTCAAACCATTCAAGGCTTTATACACCTCTATCAGATCACCTCACTGGTGCCTAGTCTCCAGACACTGTAATTTGCAAAACTTAAGCCTTTCTTCGTAAGAGCACCCCTTTGTTCCATTCACTAACCTTGTTGCCCTTCTCTGTACTTGTTCCAGCAGCTCTACATCCTTCTTGAAATGAGGCCTCCAGACCTGTATACAGTACTCTAGGTGTGGCCTGACCATTGCCTTATACAAGAGAATAATCACCTCCTTATCTCTGCTAGAAAAATTCCTATACATCATTGACAATACACCATGAGCTACTCTTGCAGCCCATCTGCACTGCTCAGAGAACTTCATATCTGCCTGCACAACCACCCCCAGGTCCCTTTCATTCTCTACCACTGTCAGTGTAGTACCACAGAGTTGATACGTTGCTCTGGGGTTGCTGTTTCCCATATGTAGTACTTTACATTTGTCAATGTTAAACTTCATTTGCCACCTCTCAGCCCATCTGCTCAACCTTTCCAGATCCTGTTGCAGCAGCATAGTGTCAGTAGTGTCCTTGACAACCCTGCCAACCTTCATATCGTCTTCAAACTTGGACATTAAGCTTGCTATACCATCATCAATATAATTTATAAATACAGAAAACAATAATGGACCCAACACTGAACCCTGAGGGACTCCACTAATAACATTAGTCCACGATGAGCAGTGGCCATTGATTACCACTCTCTGTCTTCTCCCCTTCAACCATCCCTTAATCCATAGCACCAATTTTCCTCCAATGCCACACTGCTCCAATTTGTGCAGCATTCTTCCATGTGCAACAGTATCAAAAGCCTTTCTAAGATCCAAGTATATAATATCAAAGTTATTCCCTGCATCCAGTTCCTTTGTGACTGCATCATAGTATCCAATCAAATTGGTCAGGCAAGACTTCCCCTTAACAAAACCATGCTGTGTCCGAGCTATAACTGAAGTCTTGTCTAGATGATCCTGCAGTGCTTCTTTAACCAGTGCCTCCATTAATTTTCCTGGAACAGAAGTTAAACTCACAGGTCTATAATTACTTGTGTCAGCCTTTGATTCTCTTTGTGAATTGGGGTCACATTTGCACATCTCCAGTCTGTGGGTGTCTCCCCTGAGTCCAAGGAAGCTCTCATAATTATGGCTAAGGGTTTGCTTACTTCCTTTGCTGCCTCCTTTAATATAACTGGATAGATCCCATCCACCCCAGGTGCCTTCCTTGTGTTTATCTTCAACAATTTCTCCTCCACTTTACTCTCAATTATTACAAGATTCTCTAGCTTACTGCCAGAGTTGAATACACCTCTGGCATTCCCCTCGCTGAATAACTCCTCATGTGTGAATGTCGATGCAAAATATTCATTTAGTTTGTTAGCTACCTGAGCAGGATCATCAACAGTTGACCCATCGGTATCAAGTGGACCAATCTGATTCATCCCCTTCCTTCTAGAGTTTACATAAGTAAAGAACTCTTTGCTGTTTTTCTTTGCATCCCTTGCCAAAGATTTCTCGTAATCTGCCTTCGCCTGCCTAACCTCCTTTGTAAATTGGTTACAGATCAACTTGTATCTATCATAGGCTTCTGTGTCACGTGTTAATTTGTATGTATCCCATGCATTTTTCTCCTCTGCCATATGTCTCATTAGTTCATCTGACATCCATTTAGGCCTAAACCTTGAACAATATTTCTTAGTTGGTATGTAAAGTGTAGAAGCTTCCAAGATAAGTTCTTTGAATGCTTCCCATTTTGAATTTGCTGTTGGTAACATCATCAGTTGGTCCCACTGTATAGAATTTAAATACTGTCTCAGTCCATCATAGTCGCCTTTACGAAAGCAATAACCCTTCCCTTTACCCCTAATGGTAGTTACCTCTTTGAGTAAATCCCACTTCAGAACACTGTGATCACTGCCACCTAGTGGTTCATTTATCTGCAGATTCTTAATGCATGAAGAATCACTACTGATAATCAAGAGTATTACTCCCTTAAGTTGCCTCCCGAACATGCTGATATAGAAAACAATCATCCAATAAATCCACAAAAGCCTTGCTAGTGTGTGAGTGACCAGCCCCAAATTCCAGTCAATATCTGGGAAATTAAAATCTCCCATTATAAGACTCTCTGGTTTACTGGCCCACTCGATTTCCCTGTACAGTTTCTTATTATACTCATCAGAGTCATTAGGCCTATAGCACACTCGTACTCTCAATTTTGATCTCCCAATGCTTATGTCACACCAAACTGACTCAACACTGCACTGTCCAGCGATGTCGACCGGCTTCACTTTCTTGGATTTTATGTGTTTCTTAACTAATAGCATAACCCCTCCTCCCTTCCTATCCTGTCTGTCCTTTCTGTAGACGTTGTACTCCCCAAATTCCAGTTCTGCATTCCTTATATCTGTGTGACACCACGTCTCTGATATCCCAACAATATCTGCCTTTGATGTTTTGAGCAATACCTCAAATTTATTTACTAAACTCCTAGCATTGGTGTACACGCAAGTATACATGCACCTGTTTCTGTTCTTAGCTACCCTAACACAACCTATGTGTTTACTTGTACTGAAGTGACTCCCAGCAGTCTCTGAAATATCCTGCATCTTGTTTTTCAGGCTTCTGCTCATTCCAATAGAAGCAGTGCAAGAATCTCTTTCACCTCTGCCAGTGGCTACTGTTAATCTATTAGTCTTTGTCTCCCCCCAAGCTAGCAGTTTTCCGACCCACCTAACACTGCCTCGATAGCATCAGCAAATATTCTTGCACCCTTTCTATTTAGATGTATCCCATCCCTGTAGAAGTAGTCTCTCCTGTTAACAAGTACAATCCAGGCTGAAAAAAATTCTACCCCTTGAGCCTTGCATAATCTTTCCAGGGCCGAATTGATCGACAAGGCTCTCATCATATACTCCCTCCTATCGTGTCTGGGCAATTCTGCCCAGACACAATAGGAGGGAGTATATGATGGCTTTTTTTCAACAGTGACCTGTACTTGTTAAGTAATTCTGCCGGTCTCCTACTCTTGATATCATTAGTGCCAAATTAGTGCCATTAGTGCTTATACAAAGCAAAACAGTAGCATTGCAGAGATGTTGAATTATTTTTTACTTTTTTATTATTATTATTATTATTTTCTTTTTTCATTAAAACCCCCAACACAAAACGTAGTATTAGAACCTATGGTACTTAGTACCATGCATGGGCTGAAGGTTGGGAAGACTGAAGATTCTGGATATTTTTCTTGTGTTTTCTAAATTTTTTCTATTTAAAGCAAGTGAAATTAATAGTTATTATTCAAGTGTGTTGAACAGTGAATCAGAAGTTTTATTTGGAACTGGTAATTTTGTGCAAAATGATAACCAGATTTAAAAAAATAATAAATCTCTCCTTGAATAATTCATCATCATTGGCCATTTTCAAACCACTACAGGATGAAGGCCTCTTCAGAAACTTTCCAGTTCCTTCTGTTTTGTGCAATGGCCATCCATTTACCACCCACAAACTCTTGAATTTCATCTGTCCATCTCTGTTGTTGTCTTCCAGGATTTCTTTTAGCTCCTCTTGGGTACCATTGTGTTATTTTCTTAGTCCATCTGTCATCATGATTTCAAGCTATGTGTCCTGCCCAAGTTCATTTCAGTTCTTTAGTTTGGATAAGAATGTCTTTTACTTGAGTTTGCTACCTAATCCATGTGTTTCTCTTCTTATCCAACATCTGATTCCTAATATAATTTGTTTCATTCTTTGCTTGTAGTTTTTAGCTTCTCTTCCATTCTTTTGATGAGTGCCCAAGTTTCACTTCCATAAGTCACAGTGGGGAGTATACATTGGTTCATTATTTTACGTTTCAGACAAATCGGGATATTGCTCCTCAGTAATGAATCCTATCCATTTGAAATTTATTCTTCCCTTGACTTACAGCCATTTATCATTATTACATCTAATGACTTGCTCAAGATAAGTATATGAATCCACCTTTTCAATTTCTGCTCCTTCAATGATTATATCCCTTCTTGTGGCATACTTGTTTATCATTACTTTTGTTTTAACCATATTCATCTTTAGTCCGAAAACCTTACTAACTCTGCATAACTGATTAAAATTTTCCTCTAATTCTTCAGGAGCATGGTTTATGATCATAACGTCATCTGCAAATTGTAAATGGTTTAGATACTCTCTATTTACATTAATTCCTTTCTGTGACCAGTCCAATCTTCTGAAAGCTTCTTGAAGGGCAGCAGTAAACAACTTTGGAGACATTGTGTCTCCTAATCGAACACTCATTGTGGACTGATGTTATTAGTGGAGTCCCTCAGGGCTCAGTGTTGGGTCCATTATTGTTTTCTGTATTTATAAATGATATTGATGATGGTATATCGGGCTTAATGTCCAAGTTTGCAGACGATACAAAGGTTGGCAGGGTTGTCAAGGACACTACTGACACTATGCTGCTGCAACAGGATCTGGAAAGGTTGAGCAGATGGGCTGAGAGGTGGCAAATGAAGTTTAACATTGATAAATGTAAAGTACTACACATGGGAAACAGCAACCCCAGAGCAACGTATCAACTCTGTGGTACTACACTGACAGTGGTAGAGAATGAAAGGGACTTGGGGGTGGTTGTGCAGGCAGATATGAAGTTCTCTGAGCAGTGCAGAAGGGCTGCAAGAGTAGCTCATGGAGTATTGTCAATGATATACAGGAATTTTTCCAGCAGGGATAAGGAGGTGATTATTCCATTGTATAAGGCGATGGTCAGGCCACACCTAGAGTACTGTATACAGGTCTGGAGGCCTCATTTCAAGAAGGATGTAGAGCTGCTGGAACGAGTACAGAGAAGGGCAACAAGATTAGTGAATGGAACAAAGGGGTGCTCTTACGAAGAAAGGCTTAAGTTTTGCAAATTACAGTGTCTGGAGACTAGGCACCAGCGAGGTGATCTGATAGAGGTGTATAAAGCCTTGAATGGTTTAAGCATGCTCAATGCTGATGGGATTCTTCCTCTAGCTCAGAAAAATCACCTGAGAGGGCATAAATTCAAATTGAGGAAAGACAGATGTAGGATAGACGTGCGGAAATTTGCCTTTAGCCAGCGGGTGGTTGGTTGGTGGAACAGACTTCCATCCCTTGTGGTGGAGGTTGATAGCCTAAATAAGTTTAAGGCTCAGCTGGACAGGTATTTTGAACGAACAGAGGGGTGAAGTGGAAGTGGGTTTTTTTTTTTTTTTTTTGGCTGATGCTGCATAAGCTTGCTTTCTTGCATCAAATGCCTCTACTAATGCTAATGCTAACACCTTTCTCAATTTTAAATTTGCTACTGTCTTTGTCTAGTCTAATAAAGGAGGTAGCATTCTCATATATTTTCTTCAAAATCATAATGTATGTGATGTTTATGCCTTGTCTTCCCAGTGCCCGAAACATTGCCTTATGCTGTATGGAGTCAAATGCCTTTTCATGATCCACAAATGCCAGGAATAATGGTGTTAATTCCATGTGAAGTTTCAGTACATGCTGCTTTTTCTTCTCTTCTATTATCTCAAAGACCTTCGTATTATTTACTCGAGTCAGTTTTTTCCTTTCTTTTCTTGCATCTGTATCAAGTGTGCATCTTACCATTCTGTGAAAACTTCTTACCATTCTTTGATCACTTAATTAATTAGGGAAACTGAATTATTTTTTTATCAACTACATTCATACCTAAATTAATTTAGAAAGAACTTAAAAACTTGTAATTATTTAAAATTACTATACATATATATTTTTTTTTTTCTGCAGGTTTGAATGCAATCTTCTTTAAGCTGTAGTGTGAAGACCATTAAAGGTATATATATCTTATGTTTCAAATGTCCAACAACACTAACATTTACACAATAAAATGAAACTTTTTGACTTTCTCAGCAAAAATTTCTAAATTCCAATTTGTTCTAATTAATGCTTTCCATAAGAGGGCACCATTATCAGTTGACAAGAGTCATATAGTAAATGTTTCTCTCAGTAAACAGTATATTTATACAATTGATATTTATTATTTATAACAAATATCAATGATTTCATAAATATGCCATTTAATATATAAATAAATAATAATTACAGAATTGGTGATCATTGTTTTAAATGAGAAGAAAGCTTTAAATTAATTTGCTTGGAACATTTGCAGTATTAATTAATATTACTATTATAATTGAAAGAGTATCACAAAAAGAGTCAATAAATGTCACTTGAGAAACAAAGTTAAGTAAAATAAACATTGATTTTCTCGGAAATTTTTCAGACAGCTAGAGAAGCTGCCCCACTGTCCCATAATACCATTTGTTTGCAATTAAGTTTTTTAATAAAATATATTTTTTTTTTTTTTTTTTGCTTGATCAGTATCTACAGACTTCAGGGATCTGTCACAAGTAAAACAAGGTAGTATTGTTTTTAATAATTTTGATTATTGCAACCCACGTGAAGCCACATATTTTAGCTATTATACAATAACTGAAAGTGTCATAAAATTTCTACTTGAGTTTAAAGTAACCTTACAGTGTGCAATAAAGAAGCCATTTAAGATCTACTTGGGTGATGAATGACTGATGATCAACAACTGTGTTCTTGATCATCCATTGTTGCATGGTATCCTGTGTGCTTTGGTGACTTTTCTGCTTGAGTGGTTTTCAATAATGTGCATATTTTAAGAACAGATGATTAGATCCAAACCTTAACTACCAGCAAAAGCAAATTTACTTTTATAAATATTCAAATCTTGATAGATGACTACTTTGTGTTTACTCAGGATATTGACTAATGAAGAGTCTTCTGAATTTAATATCCCTCCTTTATTTTCTTATAGTTAAGGCTTGGCCTCTCTTGCCTGAATAAAAAAAAAAAAAAAATCCCTTAAGTTGATTAAATAAAACTTGTTTTTTTAACAAAAAACCAGTAGTTTGCTGGTGTGACCAGTATATTGTGCATGATGTAGTTCAGTCAGTATTTCCCAACCTTTTTTCAGATAGGAAACACTTTTATATTTGTAGTGGAAACTACAGGCCACTTTTCTATATGAAGTAGAGGCCACAGAAAAAAGAATATTAAACTGTACATGCAAATATATTAATAACTATTTCTTAAATATAATATGTACTTGTTGAATAACATGTAGTGTACTATATATACTACTACTAACATATATAGTACTGTATTAGTAGTGGCATATGATGCAAGAAAGCAAGCTTATACAACATCAGCCAAAAAAAAAACACGCTACCCATTTCACCTATCCATTCTCTCCAAAAGTTTGTCTAGTTCTTCCTTGAATTTATTTAAGCTATCAACTTCCACAATGACAGAGGAAGTTTGTTCCATCAATCAACCACTCGCTGGCTAAAGGCAAATTTACACACATCTATTCTGCAGCTATTTTTCCTCAGTTTGAATTTGTGCCCCCTGAAGTGCATAATCTGAGAATGAATTCCAACAGCATTAAGCTTACTCAAACCATTCAAAGCTTTAAACACCTCAATCAGATCACCTTGTAGGTGCTTAGTCTCTACATGCTGCAATTTGCAAAACTGAAGCCTTTCTTAGTAAGCGCACCCCTTTTCTCCCCTCACCAATCTCGTTGCCCTTCTCTGTGCTCATTCCAGCAGTTCTACGTCCTTCGTAAAATAACACCTCCAGATCTGTATGCAGTACTCAAGGTGTGGCCCGACCACTGACTTATACAAAGAGATGATCACCACCTTCTCCCTGCTAGAAACATTCCTATATATCAGGGGTGGCCAATGAGTCGATCGCGGCTTTAATTTTGGTCGATCACAACGAATTTTAAATATACAATCATCCCTCGATTTGCGTGGTCAGGTATACTACCAAAATTTTATATTGCACAGAGGGTTTCGCTACTTGTGTGTTATTTTATTTATTTATTTTTTTTTTAATGAAGCTTCAAAAATAGGAATGAAGAGCAGATTTTGAAAATTTATTTTTGTTTTTTTTTTGCATGATTGAAGATTTCATTGAAGGAGAAACATATTTCACCACAATAACGTAAAATACCACAGAATTCCAGATGTCGGTATTATTGCAAATGCAATAAGATCGAGTTTACTACCCATTTAAAATTGTTTTATGGTCGTGACCTCCAGAAATAGCTTTAGAGAAATATCACAAAGGCATTCAAAACTGATTCTTATAACGATATAACCAAATAGAGCAATAAATGGTGGTGTGTTTGTCCGATTATTTTGGAAAAAATTTCCTCATTCGGGAATCTTCTTCATCAATTATCCTACGTTAGCTGTTCAGACAGAATAGCTTTCCAGTTCGTGTGACTTAAAGCATTTTAATCGGTTAAAGCATTGCTTTTGCTGATTTAATAACGGGACAGTACTTATATGTTAATTTAATACCTTTTGATTTAAAATGAATACTACAAAAAAGAGTAAAATGTATCATTTTCATCAATTTGGGAACTAGAATACTTTTTTTGTAAAGGTGAAAGAAAAATGTTGCTGTTTGATTTGCAATGCTTCCGTGGCTATACCCAAAAAAGGAAATTTAGAAAGGCACTTCAACGCACTCCATGGTAAATACCAATCGGATTTTCTGCCGAATAGTGACCTTAGAAAAAAAAAAGAACTTAAATCCAAAATATTCGCTCAACAAAATTTCTTCATGACACCTAATTTACAATCTAAAGCAGTAATTGTAGCATCATTTAAAGTGAGTCATCTTGAAAAAAAATGCAAATAATTTTCTGATACACATTTTTAGAAATAAGTCTCTTTTTGAAAATTTTAAGAACAAAAATGAAATTAAAAGTGCCCTTCAGGATGTGCAATTATCTCGAAATACTGTGATGCGACACATCGAAAAAAAATGAGTAAAAATGTGAGCAAACAATTGCATGCTGATATTGCTAATTGTGTGTCCTTACCTTTACAACTGGATGAATCTACAGACATCAGTGATACAGCTCAATTGCTCGTTTTGTTGGTATGTTTTTCGACGATTCTGTCACTAGAGAAGAACTTCTGGGTATGGTTTCTTTAAAAGAAAGAACTAGAGAGCTTGATATCTTTAACTCATTCAAACATTTTATTGAAAAACTTAAATTAAATTAAATTACCACTATTTAAGCTCGTATCGGTAACAACAGATGGAGCTAAAGCAATGACTGGGCATCTTAACGGATTCATCGCATTATGCCAAAATGATGATGCATTCCTAGATTTTTTGACTTACCACTGTATAATCCACCAACAAGTGTTAGCCAGCAAAAGATTAAATACTAAAAGTGTTATGGACTTCACTTTCGAAATCGTGAATTTCATCAGAGGACAATCTCTTCAAAGGAGACTTTTCAAAATGCAACTCAATGAAAAAGAACCAGATCTGAAAGTACACACAGATGTGAGGTGGCTGACTCGGAGTAAGTTTCTACAGAGATTTCGAAATTTGCTGAATGAAATTAAAAAATTTATTGATCAAAGGGGAGATGATTATCAGCACCTACAAGATACGGAGTGGTTGTGTGATCTGGCTTTTTTGCCAGATTTTACCAGTAAATTAAGTGATCTGAATTTGAAATTACAAGGAAAAAATAAAAATGTGGGTGACATGATTAGTAGTATTTCTGAATATAAATATAAATTTTTGGCAATGGCTAAGGATCTCAAAGAAAAAAAAATTCAACCATTTTGTAAATATGCAAGATTATTTGCAAAAATATCCTGTTTTTGAATTTAATAGTGAGAAATATGTTTCTGAAATTGAGAATGTTGTGGACGATTTTGAAACCAGATTTAGTGATTTTAAAACAATTGAAGGCATTGTTCAATATATTTCTTATCTATTTAATGTCGACTTAAATACGAAACAAATTGCAGAAAAAAAAAATCACTGAGATTTTTCACTTTCAAGTAAAATATTACTTGAAAGTGAAATTATTACATTGCGAAACAATATCTTCCTAAAAGCCAGGTCATCAGAAAAAGAATTTTGGAAATATGTTTGCTGAGAAAAGTACCCAACTGTAAAAAAATGCAGTGAACTTTTAAATTCCTGTTTTGGTTCCACATATCTGTATGAATTGGCCTTTGCATATTTGAAACAAACAAAGACGAAGAATTGCTGTGCTCTTACGGATTTGCATACTGAAGATTCTTTATGGTTGGACTTATCACAGTATATCTCCGATTTTGAAAGTTTGGCAGATGACATGAAGACACAAACTTCGCATAGATTAAAATTTTAAATATGTATGAATTTAAAATAAGAATTCTGAATTGTATTGAATTTTAAAATTTATAAACAACATTTTTCAATATGTGTTGATTAACTTTTTTAACCTTGTGCAATGAAATTTTTGAGATGGTAGATCGCGGCACATTTTGAAGGAAAAAAGTAGATCGCATCACAAATTAAGTTGGCCACCCCTGCTATATATCATTGACAAAACCCCTTGAGCTGTCCTGGCAGCCTTGCACCATTCAGAGAACTTCATATCTGACTGCACAATTACCCCCCCAGATATTTTTCATTCTCCACTACCTTGAGAGAGTTAGTATGCTACTCTGAGGTTACTGCTACTCATATGCAGTACTTTGCATTAGTCAATTATATACTTCAGTTGCCACTTCTCAGCTAATCTGCCTAATTTTTCTAGATCTTGTTGCAGTAACATACTGTTATTAATAACCCTGCCAACCTTTGTATCATCTGCAAACTTGAACTTTAAGCCTGATATACCTTCACCATTATCACTGATAAATATAGAAAACAGTGATGGGTCTTGTCTTGTCTAGATGATCCTGCATTACTTTTTTAACCAGTGAATCCATCTCTGTAACAGGAGTTAAAGTAACAGGTCTGTAATTACTCATGTCACCCTTTGATCCTGCTTTGTAAATTGGGGATACATATGCACATTTCAATCCTTGGGGACCTCCCCTGAATCCAGGGATGCTCTCATAAATATGACTAATGTGGTGTGCTTACTTCCTTTGCTGCCTCTCTTAATATAATTGGTTCAAATCCACCTCCACCCCAAATGCCTTTATTATGTTTACCTTCAACAATTTCTCTTCCACTTTCCTCTCGGTTATTACAAAATCATTTAGCTCACTGGTAGAGTTTGATAAAATTCTGGCCTCCACTTCCCTAAAAATTCCTCATGTGTGAATGTGGATGCAAAATACTTACTCAGTTTATCAGCTACCTGAGCAGGATCATCAACATTCGAACCATTGATATTCAGTGAACCAATCTGATTCATCCCCTTCCTTCTAGAGTTTACATAAGTAAAGAAGTTTTTGCTGTTTTTCTTTGCATCCTCTGCCAAAGATTTTGCTTGACTAACATCCTTTGTGACTTGATTACAGACTATCTTATATCTACCATAGGCATCTGTGCCTCCTGATAATTTATATGCGTTCCTTGCATTTTTCTTCTCTGCTACAAGTCTCGTTAGGTCATCTGACATCGATTTAGGCCTAAACATTGGACATTATTTCTTAGTTGAATTTGCTGTTGGTAACATCATCAGTTGGTCCCATTGTACAGAATTTTAAAAATCTCAGAGACTATTGTAGTCACCTTTATGGAAGCAAAAACATCTTTAAGTAAATCCCAGATCAACACGGTGTGATCACTGCCACCTAGTGGTTCCTTTATCTGCAGATTCTTAATGCATGAATAATCACTGCCAATAATCATATCAAGGGTATTACTCCTGGTTGCCTCTCGATGCTGCTGTAGAAAAGTCATCCAACAAATCTACAAAATTCTTGCTGGTGTGCGAGTGACCAATCCACAAGTTCCAGTCAATATCTGGAAAGTTAAAATTTTCCATTATAAGACATTCTGATTTACTGGCCCCCCTCTATTTCTCTTTACAATTGTTCGTTGTACTCATCAGAGTCATTAGGCCTATAATACACTCCTACTCTCGTTTTTGCTTTCTAGTGCTTATATCACACCCAACTGACTCAACATTGCGCTGGCCACCCATGTCAACTGGATGCACTGCCTTAGATTTTGTGTTTATTAACTGACAGCACAACCCCTCCTCCTTCCCTTCCTATCTTTACTACCTGACACCTGTCTCAATAGGTGTCTTAGTTGTTTTAAATACTTGATGTATATATTTTGTCATAATGGCTAATGACAGTTGTATTGATTGGTTTCCTCCAGTCATATCTTCTCGTTACTAATTAAATTGTATATGCTTTCACATTGTCACTGTGGTGCTTTTCCATAAGATTCTTATTTGTTTAGCTAATATTTTAAATGCTTTGACATAGAAAAGAATTTTCTATTGTATGTTATTCATAGTTTAACGTTCTTTTATATCCATAACGTAAGTTTTGTTTGAATACTAGTTTAGCATAAGGTTTGTTAAACTAGTATTCACTAGTTTAGTTTGCTGGTTGTCTTCTTTTGTGTTACCTTTCCTAAACATCTAATTTTCATTTTCTGGGGAAGACTTCCTTCTCAACTTTCTATCCTCCCTCTCTCCCCTGCTTCTCCCACTTTTTCCTGTTTCAGTTCTCAAAGGTGCCCTCGAGGTTTTCAGGTAATCCCTAAAAGCTGCAATAAGCTTCTGGACGTACCGTCCCTGGCATGCCTCCATGTGGCTAAGGATGGGGGGATCAGAGGACCAGGTATCTCCCACTACCTGGCCACAAAGTCACCAGGTGCCGGCACTCAACATTCAACAGAACCACACTCTCACATACCACTGGCTTTGGCAAATGTTTTACAGACAAAATCATGATATAGGGCTGCATTTCCCAAACTTTTTTTGTCACGGAACACTTTTCATCTCACAATATATTGATGGAACACATTTCATCTCGCAATATATTTATGTAACATTTATATATTTATGGAACACTTACAAAACACAAGTTCAGTGGGAGCCAAAGAACTGTTTGTAATATTTTATTACATACGACGCACTGTGCATCAGGAGCATCTTTATTTCCAACACATGTAAGGCTGAAATTCAAATAACTGTCATCATACTTTCATTTTGGTCTTTTATTAGTTGGTTCCTGTTTTTTCACTTCTGATTTTTTGAGGAACAAATGGCTATGATTGTTCATCCTCACTTTGAAGTGTGACAATATTATGTTCATTTGCATTGACCACAGTTGCAATACTAGAAGTACTTGCTTCTCATTTTAAAGTTCCTTTTTTCAGCCACAAATCCATGGTTATTTTATTAATAATATTTTTAAATACCGATAATTATCAAAAAAAATTTAAACAAGGAAGTGAGTTTAGTTATGATATCGATTTGCTTTCCCCTCTCCTTCAACCCATGTACTCCAGGCTAAATCGCATATATGATCACTACATCGCTACTTTTTTGTAGATGTCATTACCTCTTCGCATACTTCTCTATGCAAAAACCCTCCAAAATAGTGTTCTGTAGTCTATGCCAGTATATTAATAACCGAAAAAAAAATAAAGTTAAAAATTATAATGATACAAAAGTGGTGTCCACTACAAATATGCAAAATTTATTTATTTAATATTATTTTTTTAATTATTAATTACGATTTTTCACAGAACACTTGTTCACATCTCATGGAACACAGTTTGGGAAACGCTGATATAGGGGAAACCCTGGAGACTGTCTGAAAAACAAAAATACTTTACATACTTTATCCTTTCTGTACACATTGTACTCCCCATACTCAAATTCTGCATTCCTTATATATGTAACACCACATCTCTGATATTCCAAACAGTGTCTGCATTTGATGTCCTGACTTGCACTTCAAATTCATCATATTTATTTACTATGCTGCTAGCATTGGTGTACACATTCACCTCTTCTTATGCTTAGTTACCCTAACAGTATATCAGTATACATTAGGTCATTGTATGCATGTGTGGATCTTGCATCACTGTTAATGGGTTTTTTGTGTACAGGGGGGGGAAACTCTGTTTTATTGTCAAAGTCTCACAGACTACAAGTTGGGAAACACTGATGTAGTTTATTCTTTAGTACTAACTCATAATAACTGAAATTGTTTTTGAGTTTTCTGTATCTGTATTGCTATTAGAGTGTACTTTGGAAAGCAGATAAAAATGATGTGCGAAGTTGGGGAAGAGAAATTTTTAATTTCAGTAGTTGCTTCCATTAAAAAATTTTAAATCTGGTTTTTGACTGAAACACCACACAGTATTTATTTACATATTTCAAGTGCCCCAAAAAATTCAGTTTATTTTATTTTATTATTTTTTTTCATTTACAGTATTTTTTCCCTAATATTATATATTAGAGTGTATACCTGGAGTTCTCAAACTTAGCTGTAACACAACCCTCTAAAATGAGAAATTATTATTATTAGCCATATGGTGCAAGGAAGCCTGAGGCTTATGCTGCACCAGCCAAAAAAAAATTCCTCAAGTTACCCTGAGAGAGGGAGAGAGAGAGAATCAGAAATAGAAAGGAATCACCAAGAAAGAGAAGAATGATGATATCCAGCTCCAGACCCTGGGTGTGCCAAGCCTATACTCACCAGATGTGAGCCCCTGGGGTTAAATGGATTTGTGTGATCATCTCTCTGCTCCCTCATAAATGAATCTAATGATTTCACTTGGATTACAGTTTGTCAAGAAATAAATATGCCTCTTACTTACTTTTAATAATTAAATCTTTCTCTATTTATCAAATAAAACAGCAATACAGCCCTACAACTGTATTAAAAAAAAAAAAAAAAAAAAAAAATATGTTGGAAATAAACAAAAGTAGTCATTTAAAACCTGAGGCAAAAGTTTTAAAAATTGTGATCCCCCCCCCCGCCTCCTTTAAGTTGCTAACAACACCCAGGGGTAGCAATCCACAGTTTGAGAACCCCTGGTATATATGCTAGTATACTATTGGCAAAATGATGTGAGGAAGCACATTTATAGAAATTCAGCAAAAAAAAAAAAAAAAAAACCCCTACTTTGTTTGCCTATTTTCTAATAATTTGTGCAGTCCCTCTGTAAATTTATTCAGGCTTCTCACTTCCAACAACATAATGCTAGGTGGAAGTGTATTTTAATGATCTGTTAGTCTCTGGCTGAAGGTAAATATTCCACACATATAATGCATAACCATCCATTTTCAGTTTAAATTTATATTCCTTTATGTGTGTTACTTGAGAAATAGTAAAGATGCCAACAAAATGTAGTTCACTCAACCCTTTTAAAACCTTAAACATTTCATTTAGTTCTCAGATGCTGTAGTTTGTATAATGCAACATACCCTTTTGTGCCCTCAGCTAACCTTGTTACTTCTCTTTCCAACCTTTATACCAAATCTGTGTCCTTTCTAAAACAGTTTCCAAACCCATATTCAGTACTCGGGATGTGGCCCAACTATTTCTTTATACAATGGAATAATCATCTCTTTAACATGTTTGCTTTCATTATGCATATATGCGTAAAGTGGCACAAGGATGTCATGTGCTACAACATATATATATATATATATGCTCAAAATGCACGTAATATCATAGTGCAAATGAGCAGTCATTTTTAAGCGTTAACTAATGAATGCTGTAAACATAAAGGACATAAAATTAACAACTACTCAATATTAGCACACTGATCAAGCTCTTTACAGTAATGTTTGGCTTTTGTTTATAGAAAAAAATTCTGTTTATTTGTGTTCTTTGCTTGTGTTGATGTTAGTTTATGTACATGAATAAAATTTTTTATAAAATTTTATGATTTGTTCTGTTTTGCAGTTAGCACAAAAGTAAGTGTTCGCTTTTAGCAATGAACACCAGACTTGTAATTTTCTGCCATTACGTATGAATTTTCAGAATGCTGTGGATGTTGGAATGATATATATATTTTTTTTACAATATTTTTAAAATTACAGCAAGTTGAACAAGTTCTCTCACATTTAGATAGCACAAACATGTTAATCCTGCTGTCAAAAACATGTTTATCATTGACACAGCTGATGAGGTCTTAGTGATTTGTTTGCACTGCTAACTGAGCTTCCTGTCAGACTGTACAATTATTTGTGAGCATATATGTATATATGTATGTGTGTGTATATATGTATATATGTATGTGTGTGTATATATATATATATATATAGACAAATGTTTATATTCAATGTATAGGGAAGGGATGCTGACCTGTCAATTGTAATTACCATGGAAAAATTGAGAAGACCTGTAAGGTGAAGGAGATAACCTGAAATAAATTGAATACATAAAAATAAAAATAATAACGAAGCTAACGATTTTACCTAAAGTAGTGGGTCCTAGGGCTTTAACTACTTCAAAGGGTCGGCAGCCAAAACTGTAGGAGCCACCACAATAAGCAGGGTCTCTGTTTCTGTTATGATGTATACATGCAAAATGTATAAATTATAGCCGACCCGACAGAGACCAAAAAGAAAGGAATAAAATTTCAAACAAAAAAAAAAAATATATATATATATATATAATGGCAATAAAACTTTATTAAAGAAAGAAGAATAAAAATTTTGGAATCAAAAAGACCAATACATTACAAAAATTAAACAAAGTAACTGTAGATTATGGGATAAAGTCAGGTTAAAGCCAACTTACTTTGTGTTTGGACCGGAATCTGTGAAATAGTTGTGTGTGTGGCGTTTACAGAGCAATGTTGGAGACCCAAGGAGGAAAACCGATAGATCTCTGTCCAGAATGTTTATATCAGTTGAAGTAACCACGTGTGAGGGGAAAGAAGTGGAGTCAACAAAGTTAACTGTCCCATGTTACGGGGAAGTAGGTAAATAAACAAATGAGGCAAAGTGCCACCAAAGGGAGACTATGACTGACAAAGTAGTGTAGAAAAGACACTAAACTTTGTATCAGAGGAAAAAAGAAGTGATAGCAGAGGAATAGCACCTTGATATTGCTTTCGGCCAGTCTAGTTGCGCACGAGAAATAAAATGTAGTAATTAAGGATAGTAGAAAACAATTTGAAGAAGAGTAATATAGTTGTGCTTGGGTTGTCCGGGGTTGCTAAACCCGTACCATCGTTGGTTCCTGGACAGATGTCTGGACAAATGCCTCATATGTGTAAGTCAGTATTGGTATTGTTATTGTAAAAAAAAAAAGGGGGGGGACATAACAAAACACAATATCCCCATGCATCGCCGATCCATGGGCACAAGCTTTCTACACCGTGAGACACGACAGAGGCTAGCGGGTATATAAACATACATCATGTACAGGCCTGAAAGTAATATGTAATCAAACAGTAAATACGTTGTTTATATCAAAGTTGTAGTTTATAAGTTTTTGAATTTTATGATATTTACTGCTTTTTTGAAATTATGGTAGAGTTTTACCTCAGTTTTTTCACCAGTCTGACTTTCAATTTTTGGTCACTGTGGATCAATTTGACTGTGGCTATTTTGCATATTCCATACTCAGTTATTCCTCCTCCTTGTCATTGGTATTGCTTTTTTTTTCTTTTTTTTATGAATTTTTTGTTTTAAAAAATTTCTCTTTTTGTTTTAAATTTTTTTTATGACTTTTCGTCATTTTACCTTTTTGATGCTTTTTATGAACTAACTTAGTAAGGACATACTACATGGGCAGAATAGGTTAAACCTGACCACAAAGGCCTATGCTCTGTACAGCTCCTCGACACATTCTCCAAACTTTCACCATTCACATTTAACACACACCACACAGAGCAAACCAGCATCTAATGCTTCTAGCCTGAATGGTAATGAGGTCACCTCCTCCAAATATTATCATCCTCACTACAATCTAAAATTTAACAAATGCTCCGACAAACTCTGCCTTACATGCCCATACATGCATCCACAACATATTTCGAACAATACTGAAGATCCAATATTCTGCAAAAGCAGCAACATAGTTTATCTTTTAACATGCCGAACCTGTAATATGAAATATGTGGGACAAACTGGTAATACACACTTTGACCATACCTTAACAGGCAACCTAGAGATTATACCTAACAAGGAACTCAGAAGTATCATGTCCTATGGCTTCAAATATAGGCCATCCTTTAAAATCAACTTTAAATTTTTTAGAAAACAATTATACCATGATTTACTTAACTTCTGTTTTAAGCTCTCTCTTACCATCATAACATCCCCATTTAAGCCTTCTGACTATGGATTAATTCAATACTTGCTATGATGTAGCATCATGCTATGATGTAGCTACAACATTATAAGCCAGCAGGATTAAAATTTCATTTTTCCACATTAAAACTACAATTGGAGGACCTACATAAACATTTTATAATCACCCCTGTTGATAAAGCCTCTTGCAATTATGCCATTATCTGTAAAGCCTTTTATTTCCAAACATTAAATACAGAACTAAATTCCACTGCCACCTACAAGTCCATCACTAACAACAGCAGTATCATCACAAAGAAGTTAATTGCTTTCGGCAAAAATCTTAAAATCAGCTTTAATAACTACAATTTTCCTTATCTTTATTTCATACCCAAGTTTCACAAAAACCCTACAGGATTTAGGTTTATTACATCCTGCAAATACAGTTACGCCCATAAACCCGGAAAAACTTTAGAAATGTTACTTAAACCTATAATAAACATCCTTCCTAATAGTAGAATAATTAATAACAACATTCCAGTTATTAATGCTCTGAATACTGACAAAATTTCTCATGTGCAAACTTTCGATTTCAATAGTCTATTAACCAGCATAGACCTAACCAACTTAAAATCGGTCGTGAATGAAATTTATAATAAATACAAACATATTGGTTGTAATTCAGTTTTTTGGAGCAATCTCATTAATCTCTGTGTCGCCAATAACTACATTTTTGACTGCAAATCTGTATACTTGCAAACCAAAGGTACCCCCATGGGTAGCCCCGCTAGCTGTATCTTAGATAACATATATCTATACTGGTCTGAAACCTCTCTACCCTCAGATATTAAACTTTACAGATATATTGATGACTTATTGGTATTCAACTACCCTACATTTATACAGGACTTTGCTGGTATTTACCCTACAGAACTTTGGAGAAAACAAATAATGATTTTTCAGCCAATTACTTAGACATGGATATTAATATTAACAGCCCTCATACCACAATCAACATATACAATAAAAAAGATGCTTGTAACGTTAATGTAGTCGGTTTTACCCACTGGCTCTCTTAACATTTATAAAAAAGTACATGCTAATATAATACTCTCCCAATGCATCAGAATTGCAAAAATATGCGGTAGCGACAGTCTCTTTGCTGACAACATTAAACAACTCCATGATAAATTGCTATGCAGTAATTTCCCTACAGCATTCCTCTACCATCATTTCAAAAAAGCAGTAAATATTATAAAATTCAAAAAACTTATAAACTACAACTTTGATATAAATAATGTATTTACTGTTTGGTTACATATTACTTTCAGACCTGTACATAATGTATAGTTATGTACCCTCTAGCCTCTGTCTTGTCTCACAGTGTAGAAAGCTTGTGCCCACGGATTGGCAATGCATGGGGGTATTGTGTTTTGTTATGTGCCTTTTTTTTTTTTTTCTTTTTTTTTTTTTTACAATACCAATACTGACTTACACATATGAGGCATTTGTCCGGACATCTGTCCAGGAACCAACTATGGTACAGGTTTAGCAACCCCGGACAACCCGAGCACAACTATATTACTCTTCCTCAAATTGTTTTCTACTATCCTTAATTACTACATTTTATTTCTCGTGCACAATTAGGATGGCCAAAAGTAATATCATGGTGCTATTCTTCTGCTATCGCTTCTTTTTTCTTCTGATACAAAGTTTAGTGTCTTTTCTACACTACTTTGTCAGTCATAGTCTCCCTTTGCTGGCACTTTGCCTCATTTGTTTATTTACCTACTTCCCCGTAACTTTGACGACTCCACTTCTTCCCCGTCACACGTGGTTACTTCAACTGATATAAACATTCTGGACAGAGATCTATCGGTTTTCATCCTTGGATCTCCAATGTTGCTCTGTAAACACTACACAGAAGCTATTTCACAGATTCCGGTCCAAACACAGAGTAAGTTGGCTTTAACCTGACTTTATCTCCCATAATCTACAATTACTTTGTTTAATTCTTGTAATGTATTGGTCTTTTTGATTCCAAAATTTTTATTCTTCTTTTTTCTTTAATAAAGTTTTATTGGCATTATATATATATATATATATATATACAGTATATATATATATTCGTTTAATTCGTTTAATTGTAGATCGTTATCGATTAATGGTATTTTACATATAAGTATTATTGTTCATACAATTTTGTAATCAAGTTAGCCTAGATTAGGTTATCTTCATTTCAAGTGGCCTATACATTTTAAGTTAAGAGAAAAGTATAACGCTGAACGATAATGAATTTTTAATAGCATTTTGCTAATGAAAACATTTTATCTGTAGCAAGATAAATCCTTATTCATTAAATCCTTATTCATTAATAATTCATTATCGTTTAGCGTTATACTTTTCTCTTAACTTAAAATGTATAGGCCACTTGAAATGAAGATAACCTAAACTAGGCTAACTTGATTACAAAATTGTATGAACAATAATACTTATATGTAGAATACCATTAATCGATAACGATCTACAATTAAACAAATATATACTGGTGCGTATAATGTACAATTGGCCTAAAGGCAAAATAACAATGGCATTAACGCTGCACAGAAGAACACGTAAATCTTAAAGAATACATAAATCCAAACATAATAACCACATATATATATATATATATATATATATTATATATATATATATACAGTATATATATATATATATATATACACACATTTTTTTTTTTGTTTGAAATTTTATTCCTTTCATTTTGGTCTCTGTCGGGTCGGCTATAATTTATACATTTCGCATGTATACATCATAACAGAAACAGAGACCCTGCTTATTGTGGTGGCTCCTACAGTTTTGGCTGCCGACCCTTTGAAGAAGTAGTTAAAGCCCTAGGACCCACTACTTTAGGTAAATCGTTATCTTCGTTATTATTTTTATGTTAATCAATTTTTCCATGGTAATTACAATTGACAGGTCAGCATCCCTTCCCTATACACGGAATATAAACATTTGTCTATATTTCATTATAGTTGCCTGGTTTCTCTACTGTGACTAGTAGTACCCTGAATCCATAACACAGTTTAATAATTTTGATTTAATACTTTGCTTGCTTACTTTGTCATTCAGTAACTTTATTTTTATCAATATTATATATATATATATATATATAATATTTTATTACTTTGTTTTAAATGACCTTCAAAACATAAATGTTTTGAAGGTCATTTAAAAGGGTTCGCTTATGTACTTAAGCGAACCCTTTGTTTTAATTGACATCTGTAATTACTTCTATAATTACGTATTTCCAAGTAATTATAGACATAATTTAAAACAGATTGCAGGTAGACTATAGCTTTGGAAATAGATAGAGAATCACCCACATATTAGTTTCAGTTATCCAGTTTGGACTTACAAAAGCCAATATTTGATTAAATTCTTTGGATTTCTGTTTTAAGAAATTAAATGAGGTGATACCTTTTAAATATACATAGAAGATATTACTGCACCAAAAAAAAGTAACAATGCACTTTTTTTTTCACGATTTTGTTCAAGTTTTTTTTTTTAAGTTCTGGTTTCATTTTTGACAATTTCATACTCTAATGTATCAGCATTAGTTGAGGCATATAATGCAAGAAAGCAAACTTATACAGCATCAGCCAAACAAAAAAAAAAAAAAAAAAAACCTCATTTCACCCATCCAGTCACTCCAAATGTTTGTGTAGTTCAGCCTTAAATTTATTTAAGCTATCAACTTCCACAACAACAGATGAAAGTCTGTTCCAGCAATCAACTACCCGCTAGCTAAAGGCAAACTTCCGCACATCTATTCTATAACTGTCTTTCCTCAATTTGAATCTGCCCCCTCAGGTTCTTAATCTGAGCAAGTGGAAGTATCCGATCAGCATTGAACCTGCTTAAACCATTCAAGGCCTTATACACCTCAATCAGATCGCCTCACAGGTGCCTAGTCTTCAGATGCTGCAACTTGCAGAACTTAAGCCTGTCTTGGTAATAAAACACCTTTGTTCCTCTCGCCAATCTTGTTGCCCTTCTCTGTACTCGTTCTAGCAACTCTACATCCTTCCTAAAATGAGTCCTCCAGACCTGTACCCAGTACTCAAGGTGTGGCCTGATGTTGGACGGTCAAGTAAAAATAAAAACAAATTAATATTTAAAAGCATTTATGTACAAACATTCATTTTTACAAAACTTCAACAGACTCACTTCAAAGACCCTGCCACCATCAGAAACTCACTACCCATAACCTATGCAAGTTTGGAAAACTCACTGCTGCAAGACCATGTACATTCCAGGAATTCACAAGTACACGTGCATCTGTGCCCACCTTTTCATCATCAGAAAAGACAGATATACCTAAAATGCCTGTATCAGTATCATTAATAAATATAAGAAACAGTATGGGAACCAACACTGATCCTTTGGACCACTATTTATAATGTTACTCCATGAAAGGCAGCAGCCATTTATAACTTGTAGCTTCTTTTTCTTAAATAACCCTTTTCCATAGGAGTAATCTGCCCCTTTTCCATATTGCTCCACTTTATTAACAATTGGTCATGAGGAATATGCATTAGATGCTTTACTGAAATCTAAGTTTGTGATGTCAGAATTATTCTTTTCATCCAATTCCTTTGTGATAAGCTCGTAGTAACTAATCAAATTGGTCATTTGTGATTTTCCACTTAACAAATCCAAATTGTAATTGATCTATAGCACCCATTCCTGTACATATGATGTTGCATTACTTCTTTATCTCCATCGATCCATCATGTGCCATCTCCTTCCAGGAGATTGGCTTCCAGGGATCTTCACTGTTCCCTCTTCTCAGCTAGTTCTGTAAGTTCTTTATACTAGAGCCCATTCCACTCTGCCACATTCTCTATCTGTGATTGTATGGGGTATCCTCTTTCTTCAACTTTTGGCTTCTATTTTTCCTTTCATTTATAGCTTCTGTACACCATTCTTTCTCATTGAGCATTCTATATGTGTTATTTTTCTTTTCTTTCATGTGTGTTCACCAGTGTACATTTAGAATTTACTTTTTTAATATGTTTTATAATTTTTCCTGGCACAGAGGTCAGACAGACTTTTGGGTCTGTAGTTATCTGTTTCACCCTTTGAATGGCATTTATAAATAGGAGACTAAAACCTGGTTTGCCTTTTACCTGGTCCAGATCCAAGATGTATAAAAACCTTGAATATACTCCTATTTCCAGACTTGTGGTAATTGAATTCCTTAAAACTCTTTCTAAAATGTACTCTTCTATTAGTCCTTTCTCATCCATGTGGAAGAAAGTAGGCATCAGAATCTCTCTGATAAACACCAGATCGAAATGTTCCCCTTGCAAAATAGAATAAAATCTCTTGACAGATTCTTCCTTTATCCAGTAATTAAGTAATAAACAAATATAACATTAAACTTCTGTTTTTACAGAATAAGGAATACCACTCTAAAATTAGTACTAATGTTCTCTCTGGTGAAATATTTGTTTAACAGGTGCTCACCTCGAAGAGTCTGCAAACCGTCTTCTTATAACCGTTTTCAGTTATGCTCTTGTGTGTGTACCACATCATTCTATTATTGTTTTTAACTAGTATGGATGTTCAATTTTTTTGTATATTTTAATATCACCTGTATTGTAAATATTTATAAGCCCCTCTGCCAATGTATTTGTTTCTTTTTGAGTTAGCTGACCATATACTAATATTTATTATTATTATTTGCATATCTCAAATTTTTAGCAACTTCCACTGAGTCCATGGATGCTCTAATCATTATAGCCAAAGGCTTGTTACCACTTTTGCTGCTTCTTTTTTTAATGTGGTGATTGGATAGATTCTATTAACCCAGGTACTTTGTTTACTTTTAGCTGCAACAATTTCTCTTCCAACTTCCTTTCATTCATCATTTAACTCCCAATCATTATTAGATAGACTTTTGGTATCCCCATCTCTGAAAAGTTTTTCACATGTGAATGTAGATGAAAAATTATTTGTTTAGTTGTTGGCAACTTTTACAGGATCAGCAGAGTTTTAGCACTTCATATCAGGTAGACCAGTGTAGTTCATCCCTTTCTGTTTTTGTGTTAACATAAGCAAGGAATTTTTCTGCTATTTTTCACTTTTAGCCAAAGATTTCTTATAATGTTATTGTTTATGCTCCGGCATGACCACCAAGTCAGTGGAGTTTACAATAAATCATTGATACAAATGTTAATCATATTTAGTAGTCACTGGCTTGAACTCCAGTCCACTCAAAGAGCATGTGCTGCTGCACTCATGTGCTTGACCACTCGGCTACATCAGGCCTAATCTGCTTTAAAGCTTGCCTATTTTCCCCTTAACAAATCCAAGTTGTAATTGCTCTAAAGCACCCATTCCTGTCCATATGATGTTGCATTACTTCTTTATCTCCATCGATCCATCCATTCATCATGTGCCATCATGGGCAGAGATGTAAGTGATTCTTGCACTGCTTCTATTGGAATGAGCAGCAGCCTGGGAAGCGAGGTGCTCAGGATTTCATGGCCTGCTGGGAGTTATCGTGGAACAAGTAAATACATGGGCTGTGTTAGGGTAACTAAGTATAAGGACAGGTAAACGTATACTTGCATGTATACCAATGCTAGGAGTATAGTAAATGAATCTGATGAATTTGAGGTGCTGGTCAAGACATCCAAGGCAGATATTCTTGTGATATCAGAGACGTGGTGTCACACAAATATAAGGAATGCAGAATTGGAATTTGGGGAGTACAATGTGTACAGAAAGGATAGAAAGGGAGGAGGTGTTATGCTGTTCGTTAAGAAACATAAAATCCTAAGAAGTGTATCCAATTGACATGGGTGGATAGTTCAATGTTGAGTCAGTTTGGTGTGCCGAAAGCACTGGGAAAGCAAAATTGAGAGTAGGAGTGTGTGATACACCAAATGACTGTGATAAGTAAAATGAATAACTGTACAAAGAAATAGACTGGACCAGTATATCAGATTATCTTATAATTTGGAATTTTAACTTCCCAGATATAGACTGGAACATGTGGATTGGCCACTCACACGCTAGAAAGACTTTTGTGGATTTATTTGAATGATTGTGTTCTACAGCAGCATGTTCGAGTGGCAACCACAGGGAGTAATACTCTTGATCTGATTATCAGCAGTGATTATTCATGCATTAAGAATTTGCAGATAAAGGAACCACTAGGTGGCTGTGATCACAGTGTACTAATTAGGATTTACTCAAAGATGTAACTACCATCAGGGTAAAGGGAAAGGTTTTTGCTTTCAAAGAGATGACTACAGTGGTGGTGCATTATAGCCTTAGTTGCTAATGCGCCAATAAAATCCAAATCCAAACTACAGTGGTCTCAGACAATTTTTAAATTCTTTCCAGTGTGAGACCAACTGATGATGTTACCGACAACAAATTCTAAGTGGGAAGCATTCAAGGAAGTAATCTTGGAAGCTACTAGGCTTTTCATCCAACTAAGAAATACTTTCCAAGGTTTAGGCCTAAATCGATGGCAGATGAATTAATGAGACTCGTGGCAGAGAATAAAAACACAGAAGCCTGTGGTAGATATAAGCTAGTCTGTAATCAAGTCACAAAGGAAGTTAGGCAAGCAAAGGCAGATTACGAGAAATGTTTGGCAAAGGATGCAAAGAAAAAGAAAAGCAGCAAAGCAAAGATTTCTTAACTTATGTAAACTCAAGAGAGGGGATGAATGCATCTGCATCTACATTCACACATGAGGAGTTATTTAATGAGGGAAGTGTCAGAAGTTTATCAAACTCTAACAGGGAGTTAAGTGATTTTGTAATAACTGAGAGCAAAGTGGAGGAGAAATTGTTGAAGTTAAACATAAAAAAGGCACCTGGGGTGGATGGGATCTATCCAGTTGTATAAAAGGAGGCAGAAAAGGAAGTAAGCAAACCCTTAGCCATAATTGTGAGAGCTTCCTTGGACTCAGGAGAGGTCTGCACGGACTGGAAGTGTGTAAATGTATCACCAATTCACAAAGGGGGTTCAAAAGGTAACACTAGTAACTATAGACCTATTAGTTTAACTTGTGTCCCAAGGAAAATAATGGAATCACTAGTTAAAGAAGCATTGCAGGATCATCTAGACAAGACTGCAGTAATAGTTAAGAGACAGCATGGGTTTGTTAAAGGGAGGTCTTGTGCAACCAATTTGATTGGATACTATGATGTAGTCACAAAGGAAGTGAATGCCAAAAATAATTTTGATATCATATACTTGGATTTCAGGAAAGCTTTTGATACTGTTGCACATGGAAGACTGCTGAACAAATTGGAGAGGTATGTCATTAAGGGTAAGTTGCTACAATGGATAAAGGGATGGTTGAGTGGGAGACAACAGAGAGTGGTAATCAATGGACACTGCTCTTCGTGGACAAATGTTATTAGTGGAGTTCCCCAGGGTTCGGTGTTGGGCCCATTGTTGTTTTGTACATTTATCAATGATATTAATGAAGGTATATCAGGTTTAATGGCCAAGTTTGCAGATGATACAAAGGTTGGCAGGGTTGCTAACGACAGTAAAGACAATATGCTACTCAAACTGGATCTAGATAAGTTGGGCAAATGGCCTGAGAAGTGGCAACTGAAGTTTAACATTGACTCAGGGATGTAGAAAGTGAAAGAGATTTGGGGGTAATTGTGCAGTCGAATATGAAGTTTACTGAGCAGTGCAGACAGGCTGCCGGGCAAGTTATGGAGTCTTGTCAATGATATATAGGAATTTTGCTAGCAGGGACAGGGAGGTGATTATCCTTATACAAGGCAATGGTCAGGCCACACCTAGAGTACTGTGTATAGGTCTGGAGGCCTCATTTTAGAAAGGATGTAGAGTTGATAGAATGAGTACAAAGAAGAGCAACAAGATTGGTGAAAGGAACAAAGGGGTGCTCTTGCCAAGAAAGGCTTAAGTTCTACAAATTGCAGAGCCTGGAGAGTAGGCACCTGCTAGATGATCTGTTTGAGGTGTATAAGGCCCTGAATGGATTGTGCAAGCTGAATGCTGATGAGATTCTTCCTCTTGCTCAGATTAAGAACCTGAGGGAGCACAGATTCAAATTGAGGAAAGACAGTTGTAAAATAGATGTGCAGAAATTTGCCTTTAGCCAGCAGGTAGTTGATTGGTGGAACAGACTTCCATCTTTTGTTGTGGAAGTTAATAGCCTAAATAAATTTAAGGCTGAGCTGGATCATCTGGAACAAATGGAGGGATGAAATGGGAGGGTTTTTTTTTTTTTTTTTTTTTTTTGGCTGATGCTGCATAAGCTTGCTTCCTTGCATTGTATGCCTCTACTAATGCTAATAAGGTCTTGAATGATTTGAGCAAGCTCCATGCTAATGGGAATCTTTCTCTTGCTTAAATTAAGCAGCTGAAGGGACATAAAGTATTGACTCTGTGCCCCTTCAGGTGTATAATAGTTTAGCCAATGGGTGGTTGATTGCTAGAACAAACTTCTATCTGTCGTTGTGGAATTTGAAGCTTAAATAAATTCGAGGCAGAACTAGACAAACATTTAGTGTGAAGGGAAGGGGTTTTTTTTTTTTTTTTTGGCTGATGCTGTATAAGCTTGCTTTCTTGCATCATATGTCTCTACTAATGCTAATCCTCTAAATAACTTTATTACAGACTAATTTATACTTCAGTGTAGGATTTAATATTCCCTGACAATATATAATGATCTCATGCAGTTTTCTTCTCTGCTGTTAAGCTCATTAGTTCATTTGATATCGAGTTTGGTCTAAACCTTGAACAAGTCCCTCTTTGTTGGTATAAAATGCTTGTAGTTGCTAGGATTACTTCTTTGAACAGTTGCCATTTGAATTTGTTAAAAATATCAATTGGGTCCACTGAAAAGAAAGTTTAAAAATGCCTAAGATCATTGTAATCACCTTTACAAAAACAAAATCCCTTCTTTTTATCCTTAGCAATAGTTATTTCCTTGAACAAATCCCACATCAGTATGCAGTGATCACTGCTGCCTAGCAGTTTCTTTACTTAAAGATTCTTAATATAGGGTGGGCCTATATTATTCGCACATTTTTGTAAGTTTTCTTTTCATACCAGACTAACTCAGACAGATATGGATTGTCAGTGCATACTGACAATCCATAGATTTTAGATTCGTTGGTTGGATGTTAACACATGCACGCATATAGCACATTGTGGCACATTGTATATGGTGGCTGTGCATTTCACAACTTCATAGCTGGTTAGTTTTTGCAATAATATTGAGTTTTTTTGTTTTTTTTTAAATTATTTATTTAATATACTAAACTGTAGTTAACATATAGTTTGGATCCATATAGTCATGTAGATTAGTTTATTTTTGTATTTAGTTAGGTATTTATAAAGCTACAGTTTAATATTCAGAAAACCCTTGTTATCGATATTTTGGCAGGAACTTTTAACTTCCATTCAGTGGCTTAAATTTAACTTCTCTAGTGGTTAAAGTTTTTTCAATGGTTTTATTTCTGTAATATTTTGGTAATTTAAATTCTGTAATATATTGTAAATTTAAATTTTCTAATCTTCTGAAGTTCAAATTTTACCTTAATAATGGTTGCTACAAAATTCACTTAGAATACAAAGTCCAAGGATATTGTGAGCCAGATACTTGTGGGCATTTCCAGTGTGAATCACAAGTTCGTCATTTGAATAGCCTGTGGCATGTATTCTAAGGTTGGTCTAGTGGACAAACCAAGCTCAACTGATGATTCTTTTCTTTGTGCCTGCCCGATGTAAGGAGTGTACTGATCTAAAATTAGAACTTGGAATTAAAAATTGCATTGCGAGAAGAATTTGAGTCACAGAAGAAAGGAGTGCTTGCACTAGAAGCAAATGCAACTGGAAGCTCATCGGTGACTCAAGTATCTTGTGATCTGTCAAGTTAAGCATCCCCTATTCAGTTCCTAGATAAGAATAGTCAAGTGCATACTGCTCTGGTTGATGGTGATTTAATTTTATTGGAAGTCTATGTCAGGAAAATGGGTAATATTTTTTGTAATAAAGATAGGTGGACC